>NW_015547689.1:3295210-3295386 GCF_001515605.1 Sinocyclocheilus anshuiensis
AAAGTATGGTTAAAATGCACCAACAATCACATTTAAAAAATATACACTTTTTGATATACCATTAAATAAATTAAATAAATAATAGCCCATCTGAATTACGACATTTAGGCTATCCATCTAATAGTAGCCTACCAAAATCTTATTAACAGTAGAAGTTAAATCTTACTGTAGTCTTC
>NW_015547689.1:3296413-3299345 GCF_001515605.1 Sinocyclocheilus anshuiensis
TGTCTAAATAAGTTATGTTCCAAATTTGAAGTTGATATGAAAAAAATTGAGGTTCCTGTGAGATTTTATTTAGGGCGTTATACCACAAACAGCCACCGGGTGCCATCCAAACTCCATTGAATTTTTTTAATACATTTTTCTTTAACATATGTTGAAATTTCTCTGCCAATATTGCTTCTATCACAAAATATGGAATCCTGAAACTCAGACCTTTCCAATTATATGTTTTTTGTCAAGATTATAAAAAGTTTTGATTGTAAAAGACCGTAATGCATTTTGTAATATGACACTTGACACCGTCCGCTAAGGGGGAGAACATTTAAACATTTAAAAGTACCATTTCCATGATAACACAATGTTCGATTACAAAATGGTTTTCACAGGATGAATCTTGGGCTTCTTAGCTTTCAAACGATATATAATTTATGATGATTACTAAAACATTTGATAGAGAAAAAGGACAACAACAAAAAAGAGCGCCAAGTGTCCCACAGGTGACGGAAAATATATCCTGCATTTTGTTCTGCTACCTGCAAAAATGGATTTAAAAAAACTCGACTTTAAAGGAAGTTATGCTTCTGTTGTCTAGATAACAAAGCGGCTCATTATACCGTATTGGCCCGAATATAAGACGACCCTGATTATAAGACGACCCCCCCTTTTTCCAGATGTACCTTAAAAAAACAGGTAGCCCATCTGAATTACGACATTTAGGCTATCCATCTAATAGTAGCCTACCAAAATCTTATTAACAGTAGAAGTTAAATCTTACTGTAGTCTTCAAATCTGGGTACTGTCTTACGTTTTAAAATCACAAAGGGAGTTTGGTCCCATCAGGCTAACGTGACAGTCACGACTCATGCAGCTGTAAGGTTTTCTTTCTCTTTTGTTTTTACTCGCGATCTTTACAACACGCATTACATTACGTATTTCATGGCACACTCGTTTTATGCGTATTTGGCGCCACCTATTGTTGTGGGTGTATTATTGACATGTCAAAGTCTAGACCCTGAATATAAGACGACCGCGTTTTTTCAGATGTATTTCCAAGAAAAAAACATCGTCTTATATTCGGGTCAATACGGTAAATCATTCACATCAAAAGCCATCTTTCGTTACCATACATTTTAGTGAGGATGACTTAATAAAGATTGTTTAGCTGTTGCCTCTTTCTTCCGGCAGTCTCCCCTGACAGAACATAGCTATTTGAAGCATTATTAGCATGAAATATTTCTCTGGAGTTGCATCAGGGTTGTTCATCCATCCCTGCAGTCAGTCTAATCTCTGGGATAAAAGCATTTTGAGTCTTAACAGTAAACACTACTAATAAAGGATAACTGTGAATAATTGTGGATTTATTTCTCAATTAATATAGACACTGCAGGGAAAGATCAGACCATCCAATGATGAATGTTGAATAAGAATAATTTGTGTATTTCTTATAGATGCCCAGATAGATAAGGCAGATGCATATTAATGAATTCCTGACACTGAGGAGTAAATAAGGTCAGTACGATGGGCAACAGATTTGAGTATTAGTATTGTGATCGTTTCACTTTACAAGAAACTTTTAACAAAACACTGGGATATAAAAAGCCTGGATGTGCCAGACTGCCAATATTTTACGTCTGTTGTCTAAAGTTTTGAAGTATTTCTATTACTTAAAACTGTATGTACTATATATAACTACATCTCTGGGATGATTGTTAAACGTAAACATGAATGGCAGATGCTAAGACTAACCATCCACATATTTCTATGCACTATTTGGGACACTGAACAAAAAAAAAGGGGGATGTAAACAAAATTTGTACAAAATGTTAAATATATTTACATATTCTTTCAGTCTGATTTTAATATAAGAGATCCGACTGTAATTTATTTAATGTGTTTAAATATTATATTAAAGATATTGCTTTATAATAATGTATTACATATTAATTTATATTTATAAATAATTTATAAATGTTATTAACTCTCTGATATCTTGTATAAAATTCTAACTCTCTCGATATAAATTTTTATGTTAATATAAATGTTTCTTATACCAAAAGATGCCAGATAGATTTTTAGTTTGTTTGAGTTATGAAAACAAATTCCCCTATTACTTATAAATACAGAATACAAATTATTTTTGTAGTACTAGTCAGTGCTCTTGTCATTACCCAGACAGAAGCCATTTAAAAGCAGCACTGTGAGACTCTCAGAGGAATAGAAGAAAACACACTGTAGAAGAAAAAGTAAAAGACAAGAGCAGAGCCAAAAAACAACCTCGGACAAGCAATTTCCCTGGAACAGGGACCTAAAGTGTGCCATGGGGATTTTAATTAGTGCAGCTGAACACGGATATAAACCCACAGAGAACAGAGTCTTTGAGGAGTTGTGTTTCACAATTAGGGATATGCCGGTATCAAATTTTCATGTTGCGATTAATTGCTAATGCTTTTATCACGGTATGCTGTATTATCACGGTATTTAAATTTAATTTTAAAAAGTGCTGTCATAATACAGTATAACAGGTTTAATAACATTTTTCTTATAACAAAAATAACTGAACATTTAAATGCAATAAAGCAATACAGAAAAATGTATAAAGTTAAAAGTTTTACACAGATTAAAGTGCAAAAGAACTATAAAGACCAATAGGTATCACTTTACAGTAAGACCTCATTAGTTAACCTTAGTTAATGCATTAACATTCACAATGAGCAATAGCTACATTTGCTACAGAAGTTATTAATCTTTGTTAAAAAAAAAACACAAGTCTTAGTTCATGTTAGCTCAAAATTAATTATTATTATTATTATTATTTCTGCAGTTTAGCGCCAACTGCTGTCAGACAGTGAAAGTGCGCTTTCATCCAGAGCGTCTCTTACATGTTCCGCCATGTGCTTCTCGTCCGCGCTTGTTTACGTCAGAGTGCGCACGCGTC
>NW_015547689.1:3299483-3302199 GCF_001515605.1 Sinocyclocheilus anshuiensis
AGAGTGCGCACGTGTCTTTCACGCAGCATACAGCGGTGTTGTGCATTTTGACCAGTTGATGGGAAAAGTATTCTCAAAATGCATTCAAAATTCTGAATAATTTGTAATATATAATTATTCACGGTATTTAGACGTGCCCACGATAACAATATCGTGCATAATCATTATCGTGACATATCGCATTACCGAATACCGGCACAAGTCTATTCACAATGCACATATTTGAGGTAGACCACAGGCAGTTCTGAGATGCAGCAAAACACATGCAGAGAAAGACAGGAAAGCCATTATCTCAGCAGTTCAGATAGCATAAGACTCATACATACCGAGTCCTTAAGATTGACATGACACTTGTGCTCGCACAGAAGCTGAACTATCACAGTGTCTCCGCTGGCAGCTACAGGAAAAAAAAGAGAGAGAACAGATAATCAGAAGCAGTTCTTTATCCCCACAGAGACACAAACAAGTGTTTAACAGCTGGCCAACAAACTCCTTAAAGAGTAATAACACTTCAAACTTTCACACAGAGACTGAAACCAGGCTCATAGTGTGTGACAGCACTTATTCCAATTATTAGCGCCCCCTAAAAATTATACCATGTTCCATTTCTCAGCCAATCACAGCCATTATTATCATGTGGCGGATGGGCATAAATGCATCCTCCCATCAGCAGAAGGATTTCTCTGCTTTGTAGTCTGTATGAAACCATGTTTTGCTTCTTGTTTTTCCTCTGCAGGATAATGAAATCCTGCCAGCAGATTTTTGACCTCAGGGTGGCTGAAATCTTCTCGCGCTTCGTGGCCTATTCCACCCCAGTTCAATCCCTAACAGCTGGCAAAAGGCTCAATTATAAGAAAACATGCTGTCAGGTTTTTCCCCCCTACACCACATTTTTTCTATAGAGTGAAATGGGCTTGCTAGGGAGCAATTTTCTGAGTCCGAAGAGACTCCACAAATAAAAACATGATTTTTTTTTGTTTGCTCTCTACGCCTGGCAATTTGGTGCAAACCGTCTACAATAACATTCTGTGTTCGAAAGTAAAGTGGCAGCGGTGAAGTCGTGGAGTTAATGTTTGGAAGTGCACATTTATGCCAAGATGCCACTCTGAGCAAACAATCAATCCTCAAAGAGGTCCATTAAACCAAACTAATGAAAGAAAATGAGACATACTGAAGATAAAGCCTGCTGCTTGTCTTTGAACGGCTCCTCTCTGTTTTTATAAGTCGAGAAGTGATAAAGTAAGCAAACTATTCGATAAAACATGAAAATTTTGCACCTCACCTGCATGATGGAGAGCCGTCCTCCCGAAGCTGTCCGGCGCATCCACCACACACTTAGTCTGTAGAAGGAAGCGCATTAGATTACTTCTTCAAACACATCATCTAAAACCACCATGACATGTCTTACCTAGAAGGGACTGTTAGACACCAATTACACCTTTCAATCAAAACAGCTACACTTTTCACGGAGTAGATTTTGTTTGGTGCTAGTTAATGATGTGCACTCCTATTAAACATTTAACAGCATGTCAGGCTAGTGTTCATGGATGAACAGGCAGGAGGCATTTATTTGACAAGCATTATCAAAGTAGAGGTGTAATATATTAAATCTGACTGTGGCTGCCAAGCAGACCTAAAATTGTGGCTAATGTGGACGTCTCATTAAATGAGATTATGGACACCCAGCAATTAAGCATCTAGTCCATACTGCTACTATTGCATAAACAAGATTCCATATGTCCTCTTAAATCCCTCAATAACTTGTCTTGTATGCCCAGATAAACTGCCAAAACTTAATTTAACCAGTATAGAGCCCAATTATTTTTTTGCCATTAGAAATGAATAGCTGATCTATCTACTCTATGGAAAAATTAGCAAAGAAAGCATTTGTTGTATTTAGGAAGCCAAGGAGTTTTGGTTTATGACTGCTGGATGAAACCGAATTACTACTGTCAGGCCCTTTCATTAGTGCAGCAGTTAAGTCTTCTGTTTCACAGGATCTCCAGGGGAAAAAGGCTAATGAATTAAACTCCAGCCTGGCCGTGTGAAGGGGAATATATTTCCAAGGCTTTCCTCAGTGAAATGACACTATTCAAAACCTCTCATTTTTCACTTAATGAACACTTTTAAGGTTGGATGGTTAACACTGGCAAAAAGAATACTGTACACTACCATGTGGTCTGTACAATTGTTTTAATGTTTTTGAAAGAAATCACTGATGTTCACCAAGGCTGCATTAATTTTTTTCTATTTTAATATATTTTGAAATGTAATTTATTCCTTTATAAAATGTCATTTATAATCGTGAAACCACAGATTTGGTGATTCAAGAAAGTAATTACTTGAAATTTAATAGTATTATCGTTTTAGAATAGTATTATTTTAATTATATATACATATATAATTTTGTTTTTAATGGCACAATTACTTTTCACACAAAACATTTGACAAATAAAAAGTTGTTTAAATTTTAAAAATAGACTGTTCAAAATTGAGACAAAGTATTTGGATATTTTCTGGATTTTGTGAAATGATATTCAAACATGTTTAAGTGTGTTTTACCAAATACTTTTTGGGGGGAGACTTATAAGTCCTACTGTGCGAATACAACTTCTGGTGCAGTGTTAAATTGCTAATATTGATGCCTCTTTTAAAGGGGTCATATGATGCGATTTCAAGTTTTCCTTTCTCTTTGGAGTGTTACAAGCTGTTCGTG
>NW_015547689.1:3302258-3320665 GCF_001515605.1 Sinocyclocheilus anshuiensis
TACCTAAAACGGCTCATTCTAACACGCCCCCACATGTCTACCTCACTATGTGGGAAGGTTTGCATAACGCTGCCCAAAGGTTCACGCAAAGAAAGAAGGCGTAACTTTATTGTTGCTGTCACCGCCGCTGCCATGTTGTGAAGACCTGTGTGTTTCGTTGCGAAAGCGAAAATACTTTGTTTGGCCTTCCAAAAGAGTACACGACTAGAAATCAGTGGTTAAGTTGTATTTACAACACTGTTCCAGAACAGTTCAACCCAAATATTCAGATGTGTGCAGCGCATTTTATGGAGGACTGTTTCTTGATCCTGGTAGAGTAGACTACAATGCCGGCTGTTCTGACTCACAGCCTGTAAGTATGTTTTCATATTTAAAGTATTTGCCACTGACGTTCAAACACGAGTTTTGAGCAGTGTAGAGTAGCGATTGTTGTTTGTCATTTCTCCGATCACAAATGCAGGCATGGTTTTATGTTTATGCGGCGCGATGCAACGCAACTCGTAAAAAGACAGTACAAGTCATTATAATCCGTAATTATGTCCCCACTAGTTGCTACAAATGCCTCGTTTGTAATGGATTTTATTGGGTTTTGTCTCGTCGCTCCGGGACACACCATCACAGTATGGTAAGGGGTGTAACATTTCTGTCACATGCTTGAGGAATTCGGCCAATCACAACGCACTAGTTAGCTGGCCAATCAGAGCACACCTCACTTTACAGACCGATGAGTTTTGTAAAAATCGACGCGTTTCAGAAAGGCGGGGCATAGAAGAGAAACAATAATGTACAATATGTGGAAAATAATGTGTTTTTTTAACCTTAAACCGCATAAACATTTCATTACACCAAATAATGTTCTTTTTAGCAACATCATATGACCCCTTTAATCTATACTGGCAAAGCCAATACTGGTACCCATTAGTGAACAGAGCTGACAGGCTGTGGATATTTCAGATCTGTGCAGCTCTGGTAGAATCACATGGAACAGAGAATGAGTTGTCCATGATGATAAAAAGAGATGCTAGATAATGTAACCGGCGCTTCACCAGACCGGGCAGAGTCTTCGAACATGCCAAGCTGCCCACACACATCCAAACATGCAACACTCTCCAAGCTCACAGAGGGAAGCCGTGGAATTTGCTAGTTTACGAACTGCAGAACAAAATTTGCTTCTTTTGTTTAGCTGGCACACACTGCATGGCAACAGACGTGGCTGTTGTTCCCAGTAGCATTCACTCCATCTGTGTGCGAACATTGAACTCTCAGTCTATGATTCACAATCGATCAAAAACATTACCTGAAGCAACTTTTTGGCACATTCGGCATGGTTGTTTTTGGCAGCAAGGTGCAAAGCAGTAAACCCTGATATGAAGAGGAGAAAACAACACTTGTTATTTACATTTTATTCATGATGTGTTACTGATGTAACATAAAAATAATGCAAAAAAAAACGTTAATCTAGTTGTAACCAACCTGAAGCGTCCTGCAGAGAAACATCAGCCCCGTGAGCCAGGATGACAGCAAGGCACTCAGCTTGACCTCGTGTGGCTGCTACATGCAGACTGAGAAAGAAGGAAAGGGGGGGGGCTTGAACACTTAATTTTAGTTGCACATTAGCCATGTCTCTCACATTTGGTCAGTTTTTACTAGGGGTGCGCCGATTCGATATTCAGTATCGGTATTGCTCCGATACTGGCATTTTCTGCTGGATAGGGGTATCGGTCAGATGAGAACGATCCAAATCCGAGATTCTGCGTATACTATCGTGTTATTGTTAAGCCCCACGAAAGCCACAAAAACATCATAAAGCACCATAAAGTTTTCATGCACTATATTCCAAGTGTTCTGAAGCTGTTCCACAGTTTAATGTGAGGTACAGATGAATATTTAAGTCAAGTTGACACAAAATCTTCTCCCTGCTGCGGCTGTCTACAGACAAGACAATGAAGCTCACTCCAAGCTGATTTAATGTTCCTAATATTATACTTGATCTGTAAATAAAGATAAATGGTTTTGCATAAAAGGCTTTTATCTTGCTGGAGTTTCGTTTTGTTTCTAAATCGTGTTCATTTCTACCGTGTTAGAGATCATAACACTGGAGTAGAGAGCACTATGAATTGTTCTTCACGAGCACAAAACCTTAGATTTAAAACTGTTAAAAGAATAGGCTAAATAAACTATCGGCGATATATTTAATACACTATGCATCAATGTCTCTTCCCTTTTTGCTTTGAACTTTTCTATGCAGAGCGCTGTGCCTGCGTGCTGTGATTCCGTGTTGCTTCAAGCGCATCATTCTGCGCACGGGATGTGCATAATCGCTTTGTGCCGCTCTGTATTGGAGGCTTTCTTATCATAATACTTTTGCACAATGACAGATTATTAGTTAATTATTAATGACAGATTATTAGTTAATTATTAATAGCCTTTCTTGTTCGTCTTATCTATCATATGTTGCTGCCTCATTACTGTGCTATACATTTAAAAGAAATGTCTTTTCATTTTATAGTAGGCCCTTTATATTTATATATAAATATATTACTTTTTTTATGAATGTATTTTACAACCATACAAAGAGTGTAACATTTTACCAGATTTAGTCCAACACATTTTTTTCAATAAAAGTTTCGATTTTATAAAATTATTGTGCACTCATGATTTTTCTAGAGTAACTTTTGCTACTGAAATATCCACTAACCTAGTTTATAGTTGTATTTTTGTCATAGATTATGATTATATATTTAGTCATTTGTTGTTTTTCTTTACAATGAAGTTGTCTATATGTGACCTAGTTTATAATAGTGTTTTTGTCATAGATTATTATTATATTTTTTTTTTCCTTTTGTTATTTTTTCTTTATAAGAAAGTTGTCTATATTTAGTAGATTGTGTGTAACACAAAAGAGTGATGATCAGTTCAACACATATTGAGGTATAGAAATTCTACACTGATTTAAAAAAAAAAAACTGCACTGGTATCGGACTGATATCGTTATCGGGCGATACTCAGAATTTTTGGGATCGGTTTGGGATCGGTTCTGAAAAAGTGGTATCGTGCCATCCCTAGTTTTTACACCATGTACAACTTGTCTGTAAACTACATGCAGTAAATAGAGGGCTCTTTGATTTCAGAGGTAGGTCAAAGACATGCTCAACATATATGCTTGTCCTAAGGCAATTGTAAAGCATTCTAGTGTGAATGAGCGACATTAGATCAATCCTTTTCATTCTGTGTAGCAAGTCAAGCACAAAGCAGCCATTAACAGTGTCAATTTTAAAAAGTTAGTAAGTCAATTTTATGCATCCTTGCTCAAGAAAAGAACATTTCTTTCAGAAAATAGACCCAAACATTTGACCGATAATGTACAGCATGCACATATTAGCACACATTTTGGAGGTGTTATTTGCATCTTGGTGTTTCCATCCAATTTTAACCAAAATTAAATAAAAAATAAAATTAGTAATAACATCCCAAAATTCACATTAAAAGACATTGTTGGAAACCTAGCTGAGGAGGAATAAATATTCATGTGTGCGTGAACTACTCCTTTAAATCCTTCATTAGTCATGAAATCTCTGACCTGAGGGCACAGAAAACTGGAAAAGTGAAAACTTTCCTTGTGATTAAAAAGTTCAGTGTTCTCTATCGCTTAATAAATAGCTTCCACTGAATCATGTTGGTTTGATATCTACCATCTCTTCATTAATTGGCTCTTTGGAGGACAAACTTGAGAAAACACTAATTAATCTACAAGAAATTGATTACAATCTATCTGGAAGATAAGGATCAAGATGCACTGGGATCTCTCTTTTGGGCAGGAATAAAGCTAAGAGCTAAAGCTACACAAGATGTCCTGATAATGACCTTGGTAATTATGTCACTCACGGCAGTTACATGGGTCTGACCTTTAAATGAACAAACCAAGAACTTAAAATATTCAAATATGGCAATTTAAGAATAATATACATCACTCTAATTCTATTAAAGGTCAGTCCAGGAAAAACTACACTGTTTTTGGAAGAATTAAACATTTTGTATCATTGGTGCTTTTAAATTGGTCTGAAACACAACATATAAAGGGACAGTTCACACAAAAATGAAAATTGTCATTATTTTCTTTTTTAATTATGCAGACGAAAGAAAGCCATCACCGTATGGCAATTCTTCTGTGGAACACAAAAGATGATATTTTGAAGAAAGTTGGCAACCAAACATTTTTGGTTACCACTGACTTGTATTGTATGGGAAAAGGATATTTCTCAAAATCTCTTCTTTTATGTTCCACAGAAGGTCATACAGATTTAAAATAATATGTGGGTGAAAAAATGATGACAAAATTTCAATTTTTGAGTGAACTTTTAAAAAATAAAAACTTTCTTTTAAAGAGTAAAGTTTTAAAATGATGAATCCTAATCACTGGCATCCTTATATTTAATTAAATGTTCAAGTCACTGCATTCTCGACAAGGTAGAGAGGAGATTTGGTTTCTTTTAACCCTGAAAAGTAGTGGTAACACTTTTGCTGCAGCATTTGTCTCGTGGTTTTGTAATAAATATGATCAAGAACTCTCTCACAGTCATTTTCAAGGTAAATAGCATATGATTACCAAATCGCACAGGGTCTTGTGTCCGACTCTTCATTATCAGGAAATTATATCTCCATGGCGACTGTGACGGTTTGGAAATAAAGCAAGTCTCTGTGTTCTGCAAGTGCCTCTCTGGCTCATGAACCCTCTGGAGCACAAGCAAGCACTCAAACACAATGAACTCCTCGAACGGGCAGATAAGGATTTATTGTGAGCCTATGAGAGCGCTTCGACTCGAGCCATCATAACGCAGGACACTGGAGACTCATTCAGGTCAGCAGTGTCTGAGTTCATTACTTACAGAGTGAAGAGAGCAAGATCTTTTCTCTGCATTCACTGTAGCTCATTCACCTCTGCTGTGCTGTACGTAGGAATGTTGCTAATTCTTTCTTTATAACTGATGTTTTAAAGACATGTTAATAATTACATTTTATTCCATCTAACATGAGAGTTTTCTTCTCATGCATTAGGCTACATCAGACAGTCTTATAAACTAGGAAACTCGCACTAATATTGTGGTCAAAATCCCTGTGCACATTTTCATCACAATATAATTCTATACATCTGAGCATTTTTGTTGTGAATTTATATTTAAGCCTCCAGTCTCTATATTTATGAAGTCACTCAGATCACTCTATCAATGCCCTAGCAACCAGATAGTAACGGACAGTACTGAGCTCTGCATCAGAAAACTAAAACTTAAAATAAACAAAAAAAAAAAAAAATCTAAGTTTTGCATTAGGAATATTTAATGTTGAACTTACGATGTCAGGCTCTAAAAATGTGAAGAACAAATTCCTTTGTGGTGGATTTAAATTTCCTGTTATTTTCACAAACACAATAAATCTGTCCACATCATCTCAAAACATGTATATTTTTCCCCAAAAATGTAGACACAAGCATGTAATTACTCGGGTTGAGACTCCCAATAAAAAAAATTTAAAAATCCTATTAATCTCTGCCAAAACAAAGAAACAAAGCTTTCAAACTTCTTTAACTAGTCTAACATATATTTAAGTGTCCTTTCTATGACTTCCAAGCAAAACGACACAAAGTTGCTAAACAAAAAAATCAGAAAAGCTAAGCTCTGATTTCATTTTTACAGGATTTCAAGTGTTTAAGTCATTGTTGGTTCAAATGTGTGTCGCATGATTTTAAACCTGGATGAGTTGCATAAACAAATCGAGCATTCACTTCTGAACATCTGTGTGCCTGTTACGGTAAATAAGGGAAAATTGGGGTTTAAATTATAATTTCTACAGCTAAATAAACACTCTAATGAATGGATGCAAAAAAAGCTAAAGATTTGCATCTCTCCCTCAGCTGGAGTGTAAACAACAAACATACAAATTCATTTTTATGCACTTCTCAAGTGGACTGCAGAAGAAATAGTCTAGAAATACTCTCGAAACACTGCTGAAGTCACAATTAGAGCAGTCAATGTCTAAATCGAATGAGAGCAATATCAGTTCCAGTACTCACGCAGACTTGCCCTCACTGTCGAGCTTGGTGGGACAGGTTCCTTTCTTCGACAGGAGGGATGTGACTTTATCTGCTTCTCCATGCTCTACTGCACTGAGTAGACGCTCATCATTCTTGTTCCATTCATGGGCCTAGAGAAAAAAAAGGAAGAAAAGGAAAAACATTTAAAACATGCACACAGCTCATAGATGAAGGACTGCAAAATCAGCTTTTGACAATATATGATTTGAATTTCACAAGTAACAAAGCACAAAGCTTACTGCAATTATTGAATGAGAGAGGCATATTCAGGGCTCGCAAAATTTAAAAATAACTGGTAGCCCTTCGGGCAGACATTCTTCAGATTTTGGTAGCCCAAAATGAATTTAAGTAGCCCGAAAAAAAAAAAAAAGACATCGTCTGAACTTCACTGCGGACAAATCAGCATGATTAAAAACTTAAGCGATCGCTTTTTTCTTCAAATAACAAGTCAAGAGAGTAGGGGTGCAATGGATCACAAAACCCATGGCTCGGATCATATTGCATTAACATATCAGATTTTGAGCAACAGATCGGCTCATTTTGCAGATGAGCAAAAAAATATGGTTCTTTATTATTTAAATAACAAAATACTTCTTTGATACCACAGCAAAAACTAGCAGCATATAGGTATGTAACGATTCACTCAACTCACGATGCGTTCACGATACTGATTTCACAATACAATTTTCTCACAATTTTTCTTTTTAACAAAATGAGATTTAAGACAAATTATAAATGAAAAGGTGTCCTTTTATTATTTCTCCAACAAAATGCTGCACATTTCTTTGTGAAATTGAAATATGTCAAATAATAAAACTAACTTTAAATTTTTAAACAAATCCAAAATCAAATAATTAAATCATACAAATAAAACAAATATCTTCATATAAACAAACTAAGGCTTTGGCTGTGCTTTTTCCATTTAAAATCAGAGGCAACCACTGCATTTTAATCATGATCCAAACAAAGATGCTAAATGCATGTTATTTAGATTGCATTTAGATTGTATAATTTCGAAATTTGAAGCAAAAACAGAATGGTCTCTGTGAATGAGATGCAAATGTCACTCTCTGACAGCAGGTGGCGCTTATGGAACAGCAGTTATTTATAGGCTGCTGCCCCTTTAAGACCGAATGCACGGATCCAATATAATGATGCACTTTGAGATTTCCTTCACCACGGTTTACGTTCACTTAAGACATAACCGACTGTGTTTACGAGAATACTTGCCGAGACAGTTATTTTGAGATAATTTTGTGTGTGTGTGTTCATTCAGATGCAAGGATTTGCGAAAGAGGAATCAATTCTGTGTACGCGCATTGTCTGAAACGCGGCTCTCTGTGCGCGCTTTGAATGAGTGCGCGCCTCCGAATGCACGTGAATGGTTTAAAACACTTGAATGTTTAAATCGGCAAGACTTAGAAACACGTGCAAACTATCAACTATGATCCGTTTTACCCCTACAAGCTAGTGAACAATGCAAATCAAGGAAGGAATTTTATATCACTGTTCAAGATAGCCTGTCGGGCAGGGCGGTGATACATTTTGGTAGCCCGACTGGAAAACATAATAGCCCCGGGATGTCGGGCTAGCGATTTTGCAAGTCCTGAAATTACAAATAATGTTTAGTGAAGTTTAGTTCAGAAAACATCATAGACTAAAAGACCAATCTTGAGATTGAAGATTCAATATTTTTTTTTCATCAAAAAGATAAGATTGTAAACCCAGTTATAATAATTTGTAATAAAAAAAAAATTCAATGTAAAAACTAGCAAAAAAAGAACAATTTTCACTGGTGGCCTCAGACTTTTGGGCCACACTGTGTATAGCCTATATGATAAAGACTTGAACGACTGCAGAAACAAGGGACTTGTGCGGTTTTGTAAGTGTTCCCATAAAGTGATTTCTTCAGCCCAGAAACAAGGGTTATGGGAGCTGTTCAAACACCATTTCATTTTCCTCTTTAATAGATGGAGCAAATCTGGTCTTAGTTAAAAAAAATGTCTGTGAACTGGAAATAACTTTGTCAGTGTTATAAAAGAGCAAATATTTCAAGTTCATGATTGATATTGGCAAACAGTTTTTCCTCTCTTTAGCAGACCCTAATGGAAATCAACCAGCTTTTCCCATTTGTCTTCACCCATGACCTTTGAAAAATGTATACTTATGAGTCAAACTAAAAGAACATGAGTTACTTGCCTTTGGACAAATGAGAGAGCATGTTGAAAGAGCTTACACGCTAAAAGAGAGGTTGAGGAGAGAAAGATGAAAGAGCTCAGATCAATCAGAGAAGCCGCTCTTAGTATGACTAAAAGAGGAATAAAATATACGCCTCCTCCAAACTTCCAGCATGAAAGAATGATGCAATGACACCAAAAGCCATGGGATCAGCCTTTGCATCTCAAGCTATATGATTCAAATAAGGGTTGGCAATAGGGCTGTGCGATTAATCGAAATCGAATCGAAATCGCGATTTGAGACGTTGCGATTTCCTAATCGCAAAGCCTATTGTATTGGTTTTAATGTAAACTATAATGGTGTCTATTTGGTGGATTCTATTGGTGGGATGTAATCTGGCAGATGGCAACCAATAGAACAACAGTAATTCCTATTAGAATAATGCCCAAAACAAAAAGGAATTTTGTAATGGTTTAATGGAAACTATAAGAATTTCTGTGATGGTTTCTATTGTTTTTTTCAGCAGGGTAATGATACCCATACTGTGCTGCACATTATTGACAATATTGAGCTGAAGCTTGACTTTGCAAATTTAAAATCGCAAATCAAATCGCAATCACAATATCTGTCAAAAAAATCCCAATTTGATATTTTCCCCCAAATCGCACAGCCCTAGTTGGCAATGCATTAAATCTAACAAGAAAGATACACTGGCAATTATTTACAGGGGGCGCTAAAGTCTGTACATATTGCTGCCTGCTTGAGCTGTAAGTTAACAACCTACCAGTCACAATTACTCATACTGTATCATTGCATTGTGGTATTGCATAACAGCCCTTTGTAAATGTGAAGACTGACTGCTATTGACACTTGTGAATCCATACAAACCAACAATTTCCATCAAAATCAGTGAGGTCAAAAAGAAAAACAATCATATGAAACAACGGATGACGTCACCTGAATAAAATTTCACCTAGAATTTACAGGCATCAAAAGGAATGAAACGCCTGTGGCATGAATCACATTATTTCCTTCCAGTTCTTCTGAAACCTCTCAGGCACCACAGGAACGGATGAAACTGTTTCCTAACAAGGGCTTATTCACAGCTGAGATTCAAATGCAGACAAACCTAGTCTTTGTAGCTGTGCACAACAGTGAAACAATGCCTAATGCTGAACGTATTAATCAGAGCAACTGTTTGAGGATAACCCTTTTGAAGTTATCAATGCAGGAAATCATTTGGAGAAGTCCACAGATACTAAAAACTTGAAGAGTTCTGAATGAACCGGAATGCAATTGCTCTAAATGTAGTATAGGCAGTAAGCTGAAAGCAGACAGCAGAGGTCAGACGGTGAAATGCAGAGGCCACTGCTTAAATCTGTCACTATTTTTAAAATGCAGTGTAACATTACACGATCCACAGTTAACCCAGCACTATTTTTGGGAGCGTTTTTTTGGGACTTTGGCCTACTATCTGCAATCAGCTGATGCTATTTAAAATCAACTCATGAAACAAAATAAAGAACATTTATAAAAGAAACAGATGACATTTGTAAAGAAACAGTCTGAATTAGCCTCCTGGTATTCCCAGGGCGCTCAAACATCATTAGCAGTGTACTTCAGAACACACTGACTGATACTACATTTCAAAACAGGCATGCTGAGAAAATCAATATGGGTCTATAATATTCCCTCTCATGTTGGAGAAAAAACAGCATCATACGTACATTTTGTTCTGAGATACTTGTTTATTTTGTTTTTTAGTTTTTTTCTTCCTAGTAAGAACAGAAATTCCAGTTGAAAAGAATGTATACAGCAAAAAAGAGAATAACAAACCGTTTTTGACAATGGTAATGAAATTTATGAACAGTTGAAACTCCCTGAAAAGTTTGTATGACACATATTATTACCACATCCAAGCTGAATTTTGGAATATTGGGTTACTAATACTCAATGACATGTCAGAGTGTTTTCACAATAAAAATCTAGTTTAAAATGTGTTTCATCCTTAGAAATATACTCTTTGTATTCATGTTAGGTTAAAAAAAACTGTCCTTTTCAAAAGACTTTTGCCTCAATAAACTCCTAATTTGCTTTTTAAATTTGTAAATGCTAATTTTAAAGTTTGAGTTTTCTATTTTAATAACTTAAAATGGAATTAATTCCTGTGATGGCAAAGCTGCATTTTCAGCAGCCATTACTTTAGTCTTCAGTGTCACATGATCCTTCAGAACTCAATCTAATATGCTGATTTGGTGTTTAAGAAACATTTCTTATAATTATTATTATTATTATTATTATCAGCATTTATATGAAAAAGTAAAGACTTTCATATTGTTACAAAAAAAATCTGTCACTTTTGATTGGAAAGAATTTAACATGATTTGCATTTTTTATATATTTTTAAATAAATTATAGATAGGACAAAAATATTAACATCAAGTAGGGCTGCGTAATGATGACAAAAATCATAATTGTTTATTATTCCCTTGAAATTGTAATTGCGATCACAATTTACACTGAATGATGTTTACCAGTTTGAACCAACTGCATGCCATATTTTTATATGAAAATAAACAAGCTGAAAACACTAACTGAAAAACTTTTATTGCTTTTCTATAGTATTAAGCCTCAAATGTCAACTAGACGTTGGATTGGTTACTTCTTTAAATAAAGTAAAAATATGCATGCAATATCTGAAAAAAAAAAAAAAAACAGCTTCTGGAAAGGCAGAGGAATGGTGCACAAATAAAAAAAAATTTAATGCTTGAACAGTAGTGCTGTGTTCAAAATATCGATACGACGATGTATCATCACAGAGATTTGACGATACGAGTATCGATATAGCTGGCCCTGTATCGATATTGTGGCACGTGTGCAACAGTGGACCGCACTTAATTTGTTTAAAATTTTACAACGTTTAAAATTGAGTAGAAAAGTGCGAGGTTTCTAAACAGCGGTTAGCTTGCAGTTTTGCGATCTCCATGGCACTATAGTGTTTAATAAACAGCTGTTTTATTAAATTCTGCTGAGGTGAAATTCAGTGCAGTCATGTATCGTGATATGTATCGTATCGTGGCCTCTGTATCATGATACGTATCATATCGTGACTTTGCTGGTGATACACAGCCCTATTGAAGAGGATGCATAGCATTTAAAGGGGTCATATGATGCGATTTCAATTTTTCCTTTCTCTTTGGAGTGTTACAAGCTCTTGGTGCATAAAGAAGATCTGTAAAGTTGCAAAGACTAAAGTCTCAAATCCAAAGAGATATTCTTTATAAAAGTTAAGACTTGTCCACGCCCTCCTAAAACGCCTCGTTTAAACACACCCCCACATGTCTACGTCACAGTGTGACAAGATTTGCATAACACCACCCAAATGTTCACGCAAAGAAAGAAGGCGTAACTTCTATTCTTGCTGTAGTATTGTTGTTGCCGCCGCCGCCATGTTGTGAAGGCACTGTGTGTTTTGTTGTGAAAGCGAAACTACTTTGTTTGGCCTTCCAAAAGAGGACGATATCTGCTTCGTCATGCCTAGAGCTGATCCGTGCTGGTCGCTGAGGGAATACATCAACTTCGCACTGTGGATCGCTGGATCGGCTTTCTCCGTGGATGAAGCGGAGTCCAGCCCGGGGTCGTCACATGTGGTTGCCGCAAGCCTGCCGGCCAATCCTTCGTCAAATCCGCCGGCCGCGCCGTTCTCAAGCCCGCCCGCCGCCGCTCACTCTAGCCGCTGGCCTCCGCTCACTCTAGGCCGCAGTGTGTGACGCTGTGTGACGCATTTTATGGAGGACTGTTTCCTGAACCTGCAGACTAGCCTACAATGGGTCTGTGCTCAAAGGCTGTTCTATAAAGTGGGGCAGTTCCAACTTTGCAAGGACAGTCTGGCGCTTCTGACTCACAGCCTGTAAGTACATTTTTATATTTAAAGAATTTGCCACTGATGATTCAAACGCGAGTAGCGCTTGTTGTTTGTCGTTGATAGCTGGCCAATCAGCGTACACCTCGCCTTTCAGAATGATGAGCTTTGTAAAAATCGACGCGTTTCAGAAAGGCGGGGCATAGAGGCGCAACAATAATGTACATTATGTGGAAAATAATGTGTTTTTTCAACCTAAAACCGCATAAACACATTGCATTACACCAAATACACAATATAACGTTCTTTTTAGCAACGTCATATGACCCCTTTAAAATAAAAATACGAGCAGGGATATAAGATGACATGACTGGCATTATACTGGTATTGCAAAGGACTGCACAGAACAAACATCACTGTCAGTCTATTGCCAAAACTGATATGATAATAAGCTTTTAATCCACTGTTAAGTGGGAATGAAAGAACAAACACAAGACTCTTTAGCAATAAAAAGATGTGAAAATCTACATAAACCTCCAAAAGAATCTTTAAACAACTAGCAACAGCCTGGAGATCTCTTTTTTTGTCATGGTGGGCCTTTGCAAAAACAGGAAACACTTAACATTATCTCAAAAGGGCCTGTTGGACTAAATAACCAGGGACATATGGCACAAAAATAACCTCCACCCATCGCTCAGTGTAAGCATTTAACTTTTATCTGATAAAGGTCCTCTTCAGCCATGCAATATTTAGAGCCAGAGGCAAGACAAGTGGTTTAGATCAAACGGTTTTCAAGTTGAATTTGTGTTATCTGCTCATAAACATATGCAGTTAACGAAGTAGGGAAGAACATGGCAATTTCATTATTTAGACGTTAAGAATAAATAAACATTAGGCATATTTCTCTAGCACATTGTATAATCTCTCTGTCTTTGAGTGCTCATACACTGATATTAGGGATGCATCGATACCGATACTGGTATCGGTATCGGGCCCGATACTGCGCTCCTGTACTCGTAAAAATGCCCCGATACCAAAAGCCGATACCAAACAGCGTGTGAATAGAGCTGTGTCCAGAAAAACAAACACTGAAAACAGAACATCAGATAGTAGAATGGAGTTATTAGAGATTAAGGATGTCTATGAAGTACATGTAAGTAATTAATATAATGTTAAATATTCAATATTCACGCCTCTATAGCGGATGTGCCTGAGCTGATAAGAAGAGTGCGCTGAGTGGATTAAGCGTGCGGCTGCAAAGATGCGCGAGCTTGTCGAGTGAATATCTCACAGACATCACTGGAAAGTTTGTAGTTCGGTCGGATATGTCAAAAGCAAGTAAGTAAAACAATGCACAAGTTACTAAAGTTATTTGATGGTAAGGAGAGCGAGAGAGAGAGAGAGAGAGAGAGACAGAGACAGAGAGTCAGAGTATAACAAGATGTATAACGAGTGGTTCCCTGCATTATTTTTGGAAAACGTTTTGTGATTACAGTATTGAGCTGCTGCAATGGAGCAGCTCTAATGTGCCATTAAAATGAACAGTGAAAGTAACAAAAGCTTATACAATACATTTTAACAGGTATAATTAAGTGTGGAAATAAAAGGTAATATCTGTTTGCTAAATGAAGCCAACTAACATGATTCATATTATTATTATTACTATTATTTTCTTTCTGTACCCAATATTTAAAAAAAAAATTACAAATGCTGTGAAAATACAGGTATCGGTATCGGCGAGTACCAAAAATGAAAGTATCAGTATCGGACTCGTTCTGAAAAAAGTGGTATTGGTGCATCCCTAACTGATATACCTCCCACCAGTAAAATAAATGGTAGATAATTTTACTTCCTTGCCCACCGGAAAAACAATATAGGTGTGTTACCAAGTTGTGACCCTTGTACTTGACATGTCATGCTGAATATTTTCAGTTCGCTAGGCCCTAATGCTAAATCAAACATGAGACTTTTCTTTGATTCATGCAAAAGAACGTAACAATGGATTCATACTGCCTGTACCTGTACATAAGCCAAATGGATCAAATTGTCATGTATCACATCAGGCCATGTGAACCAGCCGTTGGCTTTCAAACTAATGGCTTCTCAAATTTGAAAGCAGCAGCCGAGCACCTTGAGAACAGGCTAGACTATGACCTCTTATCACACGTGTCTCTGTTCAAGCCTGGCACTAGCCGTGTTCTCTGTTTGAACGATTATACTCACACTGCTAACATTTGGACCATTTCTCTTTCTTGGATTCCCAAGATGATAAGCTCAGGCCAGCATGGTGAATGCTCGGAAAAGCACATTTCGGTGCGAGAATGTTTGTCTCAGAATCACTCTTTCATATTATTATTATTATTATTACATTATGGATAATCACATGACACAAAAAAAGCTTCAATGTCCACATACGCTTGAAGTAATAAGATAAAAAGTTGCATGAAGGAAATATGGCAATTTTCCATCGCTCTGCTCTTTGATGCTGTTTATTGTACTTTGTTGAACTTTTGCACTTATCCTAGGCTTTCACACTTATGCCCAGATACCAAAAAGGTCTATGGGTGCACAACTCAATACCATTCAAAAGTTTGGGGTCAGTACAAAAAGTTTTTTAAGAAAGTCTCTTATGCTCACCAAGGCTGCATTTATTTGATCAAAAATGCAGTAAACACTGTAATATTAGAATTTAAAATAACTGTTTTCTATTTTAATATATTTTAAAATGTAATTTATCCCTGTGATGGCAAAGCTGAATTTTCAGCAGCCATTAATTTAGTCTTCAGTGTCACATAAACTTTCAGATATCTGTAAGAAAAAGTGATGAGGACGTTGAAGATCTCGAAGATGTTTATTGCAGCATTGCAGTGACAAAGTACATGTAGTACCTTTGGGTTCAACGGAGTCAGAATGAACTCCGAACATCCTAAGCTCAAACCTTTTATACACTTACAGTTTACTACCCTTAATGTTGATGAAGTTGCTCCTGTTGTAACAGCTGTGGTCTGTATGTTAATTAAGTTCTGACACCCCTTTGTCTGAAGTGGTTCTCGGTGTCCCACACCCTCTCCCATTCTACAATTAGTCACCATTTGCTCAGGATGTGATCATCCCAAATGGTCTAGAAACAACATAACTGTTGACTTTCTTCTTCTCTATAATAATTAAGCCATTTTGGGAAATGAGCATGATCAAACATATATTGTGGAGTGGAATCTGGGTCGGGGCAGACTACAGATTCTTACATATCATTCTAATACACTGATTTGGTGCTCAAGAAACTTCTCTATTATTATCAATGTTGAAAACATTTGTGCTGCTAAATATTTTTGAGGAAACCATGATGCATTTTTTGAGATTCTTTTATGAATAGAAAGTTCCAAAGAACAAAGAAATGTGACCCCAAACTTTTGAATGGTATTGGATACTGATATCATATTGGTTATCAAAGGATATTTTAATGATTAAGCCACTTAAGTTAATCAATAAAACACTTGATTTATTAACAATAAAAACAATCTTCAGCAAATCTCAAAATGACCATCTGTTTTTCCATTATCTGTTCATCATCTGTTCATTATAATGCTGCTAGTGATGCACGATATTATAGGACTGATATCGGAATCGGCCGATAATGGCTTTAAATGTACATATCGGCACTGGCTCGGTATGAAAAAAAAAAATGCCGATATGTCTTGACGATAAGAGGAATACGTTAACTCACATGTGCTCAGGGTGTGCTAGCAATTAGATTAGTGGTCGACTGATATATCGCCAAGGCCGATATATCGGCCGATATTTGGCATTTTTCAAATATCAGCATCTCTGATTTAAACTTCAGTAGCAATTCAGTTTTAATGAATCAAAACATTAATTCAACAAATTATCTGATTATCAGTGACCTTGTGCAGCATTTGTCATGAATAAAAAAGCTTTAGTAAAAACATAAACCAAATACGCATTTTATATAATTTAAACAAATCTTTGAATGAATAATGAACATATAATTTCACAAACCTTGCAAACTTAGTCGAATCCAGCTGTGAGATCGTGTGAAGTGTGCATTTGTATCCTGCATGATCGCGTGTTCTCTGTGTGACGATCGGTCCGTGTGAATTGAATGCTGACAGGAGGAGAGTTCAGCTTCACTGAAGACACGCGATCGTAAACTCGTGATTTCAAATTATGCTGCGCTTTATGCATTTGCCCACTGTCATATTCATCATGTAATTTTTACTGTGTGCTGTATGTAAAATGAGTGTTATCTTGGCTTTATTTGAAAAAATTATTCCCAATGCACACAAACTTCCCAGAATACTGAGTGCCCTGTTGCTTACAATGTTTACTTCCTTTTTAATTATATTTTTATTAAATATTTATTTATTTGTGAAAAATACTTTGTCATCTAAAGTATAAGTATGTTTATTTTACACATTTATTTTTTTAATCCATTTTCAAATGATTTTAATTTTATTGAATATTAATTAAAATAAATAAAATTATACCGGCTTTATATCGGCCACCCTGCTTTCCAAGATATCGGCATCAGCTGTTAAAAAACACATATCGGTCGACCACTAGATGAGATCACATCAGAAGTAGTGGTCGACCGATATTGTTTTTTTGACAGCCGATGCAGATATCTTGGAAAGCAGGGTGGCCGGTGGCCGATATAATTGTATTTATTTTATTTAATATTTAAGAAATTTGAAATAATTTGAAAATGGATTAAAAAAATAAATGTGTAAAATAAACATGCTTGTACTTTAAATGACAAAGTATTTTTCACTAACACTCATTTTACATGCAGCACACAGTGAAAATGACATGAATATGATATTGGGCAAAAGCATGAAGCGCAGCATAATTTGAAATCACTAGTTTAAAGTTTATCGATCGCACATCTCAATGAAGCTGAACTCTCCTCCTGTCCGCATTCAATTCGCACGGATCGACCATCATGCAGAGTACACGCGATCATGCAGGATACAAATGCACACTTCATAAAATCTCACAGCTGGATTCGACTAAGTTTGCAAGGTTTTTGAAATTAGATGTTCATTAGTCATTCAAAGATTTGTTTAAATTATATAAATGCATATTTGCTGAATGCTGATGGCAAACGAGAAAGTATTATGTTTGCCTTTCTATTACTAACAATATAAAAGCAATCGTTATGATACTTTTTTGTATACATTTTAATTCCTTTGTTTAACAGTTCTATCTGATTATTAGACAGACTTCTGTCCGTGGACAGAACTGTTAACGACGACAGCGAACAAGAGGTAGAATGTGAGCACCATAGATATATATACACATATCTATGGTGAGCACTGTGTGTTCAGGCGCTGCCGTTCTCAGCGCCGTCAAAATAAACTTCCGGTACGCCGTCAAAATAAACGTCCCGCCATGAACGCATCAGCCAAACAGAAAATCTTATTGGCTGATGCCGATATTTGAAAAATGCCAAATATCAGCCGATATATCGGCCTTGGCGATATATCGGTCGACAACTAATCAGAAGTGTGACTCATTCTGGAAGCAAAGTTTTGCCTGAATGGAAATTAGATTCACTGCTTTGGATCGCTGCATTTAAACTGAGAATTCACGTACAGAATGACACGTTCAGTGTATGATAAGAGTAAACCGTAATAGCACGTGCAGTGGCAGCAGCGACAGCTGTTCAAATGCCCGTTCGGTAAGGAGTTTTAATTCCATAGGGGGCGCTGTTGGCCTACTTTTAAAGGGAGCATATGATGCGATTTCAATTTTTCCTTTCTTTTTGAAGTGTTACAAGCTCTTGGTGCATAAAGAAGATCTGTAAAGTTGCAAAGACTAAAGTCTCAAATCCAAAGAGATATTCTTTATAAAAGTTAAGAGTCAACCACGCCTAACTAAAACGGCTCGTTCTAACATGCCCCCACGTCTACGTCACGATGTGGGTGTAGTGTAGCGCTTGTTGTTTGTCATTTCTCCGATCACAAATGCTGACATGGTTTTATGTTTACGCGGCGCGATGAAACGCAACGCGAAAAAAAGACAGTATAAGTCTTTATAATCTGTAATTATGTCCACACTGGATGCAACAAATGCCTAGTTTATAATGGGTTTTAATGTTTTTGTCTCATCGCTCCGGCCGGGACACGGCATCACAATATGATAAGGGGCGTAACATTTCCGTCACACGCTTGAGGTATTCGGCCAATCAAAATGCACTGGATAGCTGGCCAATCAGAGCACACCTCGCTTTTCAGACCGATGAGCTTTGTAAAAATTGAC
>NW_015547689.1:3320779-3327932 GCF_001515605.1 Sinocyclocheilus anshuiensis
TTTACTGTTTTGGATCGCTGCATTTAAACTGAGAATGCACGTACAGAATGACGCATTCGGTGTATGATAGAGTAAACAGTAATAGCACGTGCAGCCTCCCCCAGGTCCTAATGCCCGCTCAGTAAGGAGTTTTAATTCCGTAGGGGGCGCTGTTGGCCTACTTCTAATAAAATTAAAGCAAAATACACAAAATAATATTTAGACTGTGTTTCTGATTAAATAAAGCAGTAATTGATGTCATAAAATCATGAGTATGTTTTGATTTAAAGGTCAGAAGCTATCGCTTACATGAATAAAAAAAATCACAAACATGACACTTGTAAATTAAATAATTTTATATATACTGATTTATACTTAAATATGTAATATGTTATTTTTTAAACAAATTATGAGCTCTAAAAGATTTTCCGAGTTTTTACAACTCTTTTGCTTTAGAACATCTACAAATGTTAAATCTTAAAATAAAATTAAGGTTACTACTGCATCTTTCTGAAAAAATGCAGCGATTGATATACAGTTTATTTATAGTTATTTTCAAAGCTTCAATGTACTGTCATTATAAAATAACTTCATTATTGTTTATTAAACTACAAATGTTAAATATTCAAATAAAATATTAAGGATTGCTTTATAGTTGCTTTATAGTTATTTTCAAAGCTTTCAATGTACTCTCATTATAAAATAACTTCATTGTTTATTTCATTCTCAAAAGTAAGTTTTTGTTAAAAGCTAACCAAAATTAAAAATAATTAGTTTATAATCTCTGTACAGGAGAGACTTGGTGTTGTATCCAAACAAAAGGAAATATATTGGTATCGGCATCGGCTATCAGCCAAAATGAGTTGAAAAATATCGGCATATCAGATATCGGCAAAATTTCAATATCTTGCATCCCTAAATGTTGCTATGCCTAAATTCACTTAGAGCATCCCTAGTGTAGCTCTGCAACTGATATATATATATATATATATATATATATACACAAAACGTATTACTTCCCACTGGCAAAGTACATTTAGAGTGGCTGAAACGAAAGCTCATGAATAATCTAAGGACATCCTAACCAGCCAATCACTGAGCTCGGAACTCTCCAGCTCTGCTCTGATTGGCTGAGAACATTCATCGGTCAGATCAGGCAGTTTCTGTGTGCGTTTCTAATGGCTACATGCTTGTGAATGCGTTTGTATCGGTCAAATAAGCTGCTTATGCGATTATGAGATGAGAGGTGAATTGATCACGTTATCGCACCCCGAGCGTCCAAACCTTGCGGCTGCTTTCAGCACTGAGCATCTGAAGCGACACACTCAGACTTCCTGTGCTCCAGGAATGAGGAAGCGGCTGTGATTGGCAGACAGATTGCTGCTGTGGGCGGGGCTTCTCTTGAGGAAACATAGAGTTGAGATTCAGCTGGCCAATCACAGAGAAGCAAGGAGCCGATCGGATCGAGCGCAGCACTAGAGTGAAAGAGAGAGAGAGAGATTTATAAATCAAATGCAGATTTAAAAAGAAAAAAGTTATACATGTAAAAAGTCACCTATATGATAATGGTAAAACTGTTTGTTATAAATTATTTTGTTTTTATTCTTTAAAAAAGGACTGAATGCAATAAAACTAAACAGATAACATTTAAAAAAAGGAAAACACTATATATATATTTAGATTTTAGAGTTAAATGTTTATATTATATTTTTGCTGTCCAATGAAAAACAAAAATAAAAGCAATCTTGCAAAATAAATTAAGTCGCCTTTAGCACCTTTAGACACATCTGCGATAGTGTTGTCAGAAATATAGATTTTCGACTCATTTTTGCACAGTATTGACTCTAGATTCGTATTGAAGTTTGTAAACCTTAAACTTAAAGGTCTTCCTGCAGGTTTCAGCCGATATAAAAGCTCGAGGGTTTTTATAAGAGCTCAAACTCTTGTAAGTGAAGAAATTAAGTCATACGCATTTCTTTACTACTATAAAGTAAAATAATTATTATACTTAATATGAAATATTAATTTATTAGTTTACAGTTAGGAAATGTCAGTTTAGTTTTAGTGAACTATAATCTCAATGTGCGTGTGTGTGTGCGAGAGTGTGTGTGAGTGTGTGTGTGTCTGTCTGTGTGTGTGAGAGAGTGTCTGTGCATGTGTGTGTGCGAGAGTGTGTGTGTGTGTGTGTGTCTGTCTGTGTGTGTGAGAGTGTGTGTCTGTCTGTGTCTGTCTGTCTGTCTGTGTGTGTGTGTCTGTGTGTGTCTCTGTCTGTGTGTGTGAGTCTGTCTGTCTGTGTGTGTGTGTGTCTGTGTGAATGTGAGAGTGTGTGTGTGAGTGTGTCTGTGTGTGAGGCGATACAGAGAGCACGACCATAGAGACCGAAATGACATGCCGTCGTGTAAATAAAATAAATAACATAAGGCTATTTAGTTTGTTTAATAAAAGAACAAGGTATAGACCTGTTCTATCAGAAAGGTAACTTTAAATCACTTCTGTTGTGATCTGGCGCTATAGAGAAAATAATTAAATAAAATTAACTTGACCTTCAAGGGGGCGGGGCGTGCCGTTGGGGGGGGCGGGCCGCCCCCCTAATATAATGGCAGGGAAAACACTGCAAACATATGGATTTATCAATGTTTTTCTATTGTGTTATACGTGTATGCCTTTGGACTTAAATGGACTGAGTTGTTTTATGCATTTTTGTGATTACAAATAAATGGAGCAGCCGTGACTGAACAAGTATGTTTTCTCATTATATGTAAAATAATTAAACATATTAGTTGGATTTAGCATCACTGATGCGCACTTCTGACACAAAGTAATTGCATTTTTGTGGAGCAGCCGCGACTGAACAAGTATGTGTTTTCTCATTTTAAGTGAAATAATTAAACACATTAGTTGGATTTAGCATCACTGATGCGCACTTCTGACACAAAGTAATAAACTACTGTCACTGTAACTTTTTTAATTGTAAATCATTGGTAAAATATCGATGCTGGAGACTTTTTAAAACTTTATAAGGACGAAACTTCTGTCAAGTTCGTTTTGCGATAGTTTTCATTCATTTTCTCCTCGCTGGTGAAATGATGCTGTGTGCCGTTTACTTCAGAAAGACATGTTAAGGGCGGGTTTTTAGAGTAGCGCTGGTCCGACAGTGGAAGCGCAGCATTGGCCCCGCCCAGCTCGTTAGCCCTGGTTCGCATTGTCCAGACAGTGGAAAAGCGACAACCCCTGTAGTAGTCAGACCGACTCGAGACTGTCGAGATGAGAGGGGACCCCTCCTGGTACTGTGATTTATATACTGTTATTTCACCAGACACTGACGCGTTGACTCTGAGTACCGACAACATGTCAGAAGTGCCGGTGCGCACAAAAAAGTGCCAGTACGCTAAAGACTAATGGCGCTTTTCCACTGCATGGTACGGCTCGGTACGGCTCGGTACGGTTCACTTTTTGGGGGTTTTCCACTGGGTACAGTACCCGGTACCTGGTACTTATTTTAGTACCACCTCGGTTGGGGTTCCAAGTGAACCGTACCGTTACCAAAATGTGACGTGTAAACTCTGCTGATCACGGATTGGCCGGAGAGAATCGTCACTACCTGCGTCACTGAACTTGCGACACAAACACAAAAGAACCGCTAGATTTAAATCAGCACAGCCAGCGAAGGATCGAACGCAACTGTTTGGAACGAGCGCACCTTTTTATAACAACCAAAAAGTTTTGTTGTCTGTTGCTATTCTGTTCTGACCAATTGCGTAGCTTGAGCAAAGGCTTAACAGATAGCGTACACTTTCAGAAAAGAACTCCAGAAAGCAGTCTTCATAACTTTAGTGACAATTCTTTTATGTAAAACTACAAACAAGAAAAAATATGTATGAACATTATGTACACATTTACATACACATCAAGCTTAACATTACAGTTCGATTTTGTACATAGTTCCTTTTTTAACGTTATTTAAAGTAATGTACATGTCAAGAAATTATATTCAAATAAGATTATGTACAAACAGAAGAGAAATTAGCAGTAAGCTAAAACAAAGTACGTTACCAATAACGCGAATCATGTCTATTTATAACAAAATATAACAATAATCCCGATCTACACTTTACTTTAATCTACACAACACTTAAAAAGCACTATTTAGTATAAAATGTAGCACTTACAGACATATATTTCCAAGGTTTAAACGATGGAATCAATAACCCATAGGAACTGCATGCACGTTCTTCTTGACTGCGTTCACTGAGAGAAACCGAAAGTAAACGGCAAAATAAAGTGAGTACCTTAAATATCCTGTAGGAGGTGGAAAAGAAACACCGCTAGACATAAGAAACAGCACAGTTGCGGAAGAACAGACGTTCCTCTCGTTGATAGCAGAGGAGCGGATCCAGCGAGAGCTTGATGGGGCGACGTGGAATGAAAAGGTTTTTTTTAGGAGTCGTGGTAGTAGAGGCGGCGCAACTATAACGACATGTGAATAATCCCGCCCACTCTAAAGCGGTACTGAACTGCAGTGGAAACGCAAACCGTGCCGAGCCAAACCGTGCCGTGCCGTACTGAGCTGTGCCGAGCCGAGTCGTACCACGCAGTGGAAAAGCGCCATAAAATACAGAAGTGCCGGTACTGTATACCGGTGCGTACCGGCCCACTTCAAGCACTGAATATGCCTATATTATAACAAATACCTGCAGAGGGCGCCAACGGCCTGGTGATGTTTCATGTGATTCAACGACGTTTAAATTAGGGCTGCCACTTACAACTATTTTTATTTCGATTAATCTATCGACTAATTTATCGATTAATCTATACGATTAATTTCCCACACAAAAAAAATCAAAAATTTTACTTAAGAATATTTTATTGAAGGGGTCATATGATGTTGCTAAAAATAACATTATTTTGTGTATTTGGTGTAATGAAATGTGTTTATGCGGTTTAAGGTTCAAAAAACAAATTTTCCACATACTGTACATTATTGTTTCTCCTCTATGCCCCGCCTTTCTGTTTGTGTGGATTTATAAATGATTTACCTTACAAATCTGATAAAATGGCGCATGTTGCGTTTCCAGATGAACTTTATAATAAACCCAAACTCACAACATGCAGAGATGGAGTTTGAGACGCTCCACACATGTAAATGATAACAGTTCCTGTGGAACTACTGTGAAACAGTCCTAGTTTAAATCCATTTTAATGGCACTATTTGGCCATATGCAAAGTGAGAAACTTTTATTTTGAAATCGCGATGTACAATAAATCGCATATTTAGAAATATGTTGATGTATTCTGTTGTGTTGGCATAGGTTTAAATGATTTACGGCATTATGCAAATATTTCCACATAGTGACGTAGATATGTGGGGGCGTGTTAGAACGAGCCATTTTAGGGGGGCGTGGCAGAGTCTTAACTTTGATAAAGCTGTGAGAGTGAAAGCTGTGTTCCTCTCATACATTGGTAGGCGAACTCAATAACTCGAACGCGATATCAACAAGTTTTTTTTTTTTAAATGTAGGAGGACTATCTTATTTTTGCGCAGCTAAACGCCACACGCCAGAGATCCGGCACGGTGCCGGAGAACTTTAAGCCCTGAGAATGTCTTAAATCACTGGTGAGATACAGATGAGCCAACTTATACTATCAGGACTGCAACTTTATCAAACCACAACTACATGCAGGGAAGACAAGGCAAATGAAAACTGGAGTCTGGGATAGCTGTATTAGGCCAGAGGATGTAATATGTAGACCAGAAGGGATGTGAATGGAAAGGGCTGAGGTTAAAGGGAGAGGGGGTTGTTGGGGCTAGATCTGCTAATCTCTAAGAGCCGGGTAGCTGGGTCTGGGCTAATACAGAAACCATCTTCTTAGTGCAGATACCTGCAGTGCCCATTCTCATTAGCTTTACTGCCAGATTCACTCTGATTGGTCATCTGGGGCTTTATCTGATTGGTCCTGGGTCAAATGGATGAGAGCTGTTAACATCTTATTGGTCAATTGAAAGCTGAACTGAAAACAGAAATGGTATGGGGGTCAGTTGTTTGACTAGACAATGACCAGACATGTCAAAATAAAGCTCACGTTTACTGATGTTATTTTTAGTAATCATTTCAATGTTTGACTGGCATGACCAAAGATATGAAATTAATACACACCTGGCACTGTCAATAAAAGGTGCTATTTATAAAGCAACCTACTTTTGGAAAGGCTACGGGCCCGTTACATGGGCAGCCTAGACCATGATCCACTCCCTTTAAGGTTTGAACTAAGCAGTGACCGACTCTGCATATGAAATGTGTCAGTGTACGACAGAGGATAGAAAGGAATTAGCTTCTGGGCAGTCTGCTACGACTCTTAAACTCTGAGGGGGTGGGAATTCACTACGAATACTTTAACAGGCCCTGTGAAATAGCATACACTCCAATTCAACCCACAAAATAAATATTGCACAGGAGACGTTTGCTTCTGCCATTTGAGGTTATACAATGTAATGAAGGGTTGTGTGTTTTACCCTCACATGGCAGAGACCCTGTTTCTAAATTCCATATCTTACTGATGAGGTAATTCCACAAAGCACAGCAAGCCTTATCACTAGCCAGACAACCCTGCCTCCCTCCTCAACCACTTTACCCTCAGCACTGGACACATCTAATTCGTTTCAGAATGGATACCCTGACCTAAGGTGAAACCAAAATTCCATTAACAACATTATGATGCCATTAATCTACGTTTTTTGTTGACTAAAGTTTTATGGGAAGAGTAAAATGAGCAAAATTATCTCCTCAGACAGCTCGGGATATATTCACTGAGAGTTTCATCATGTTGAAGGTTGCAGTTAACCCCCTATTTTCGGCATTGAGACACAAATGACATACCCCAAATAAAAAGGTTGCTGCTCATCAGTCTTTCTGACTAGATACATAATCAACATATGTTCACAAAGCTGACACTTCAAAGTATACTGTTCAAGAATCAGAATTACTCAGAGTGTTATGATAATAGATATATAAGCTCAAAGATTAATTCAAAATATGAAAAAATATATTTTTAAATGTATAAAAAATGTTGCTGTGGTAAATGCTTTTAGAAGCACAATGAAGCTAAAGCCACAAGTCTACTAATGCTTCATTTCAAATTTCAGGACATAATCTCTAAAACTGTGAATTTTATGAAA
>NW_015547689.1:3328292-3335482 GCF_001515605.1 Sinocyclocheilus anshuiensis
CAATGTAACACTCATTTTACATGCAGCACACAGTGAAAATGACATGAAAATGACATTGGGCAAAAGCATGAAGCGCAGCATAATTTGAAATCACGAGTTTATAGCTTATCGATCGCACGTCTCAATGAAGCTGAACTCTCCTCCTGTCCGTATTCAATTTGCACGGACCGACCGTCACGCAGAGTACACGCAATCATGCAGGATACAAATGCACACTTCATAAGATCTCACGGCTGGATTCGACTAAGTTTGCAAGGTTTTTGAAATTAGATGTTCATTAGTCATTCAAAGATTTGTTTAAATGATATAAATATGCATTTGCTGAATGCTGACGGCAAACAAGAAATTACTAATACTATGTATAGAAATTACTATCTATTACTAATAATATAAAAGCAATCATTATAATACTTTTTGTATACTTTCTAGAGAATGTGAGCACTGTGTGTTCAGGCGCTGCCGCTGTCAGCGCCGTCAAAATAAAAGTCCCGCCATGAACGCATCGGCCAAACAGAAAAACTTATCGGCCGATGCCAATATTTGAAAAATGGCAAATATCGGCTGATATATCGGCATTGGCGATAGATCTGTCAACCACTATTCAAAAAATTAGCATTTCAGATGTAAACATTCTTTATTGTTATGAAAATACCCCAAATCTCAAGAAAATCACATACAAACCATATACTAGCGTAATTGTGTGTTTACAGAAGAGCAGGGGAGCTCGTGACAGGATGAGACGGGGCTTGTTATTGGAAGCAATATGATTGACAAGGCGACGGACAAATCAGGGTTTCTGTGAGTCACAGCGTGAGAACAGAAGAGTAAACACACAGAGACAGCCCAGGGAGCTGCTAGTTTTCATCAGATCGCGTAAATCAGTGGAAAATGAATTGAAGTTATGATTCAGTCTGAAGAAATACGATGTAAACATGAGTAAATATATCTATATATCTCCATGTATATGCATCTTTGGACTATAAGCCCTTATTGACGCTGTTCAGTGAAGCTATGTGAACACAAATAAAACGCTGCAGACGTGACTGAATATGAATGCGTGGTGAATTTCTATTCCAAATATGACACATACGGATTTATTATTTTGCAATCCTGACATAAATTACTAAATTACTGTCACAGCAATAATGTTTTATCAAAACAGTGGTCAATTATCAAAGCTAGAGTCTTTAATCTTTCTAATGATGCACAGTTTGTCCAGATCAAGTAGTAGTGTGGTTTTAACGTGCTGTGGAATTGAAACAACAATAATCTAAGGCCGTCGCCGATCTTTGACAGTTAAGGGGTTAATGTGGAAAAGGGCTGGGGTAAGGACTAGAGCCCGACCGATATGGGTTTTTTGGGGCCGATACCAAAGAGGGCCTCGAAACGTACACTCGATTCGCATTAGCGAGGGTTCCTTGAGCTGAAGAGATCCCCCGAATTTGGTGTGGATTCGCCGCGCCGTTACGGAGATATGGCCGTTCAAAGGTTTTCCATTGACTTAAGCTTTAAAGCGTTTCATCCAGGTCGCCAGTAGCAAACAATGGAGCGCGCTCTGCTGGACAAACTAAGTAATTACACCATTTCAAGCATTTTATCTGCATTATATGTTCTGTAAAAAAAAATGTTCATATCGGCGGCATATTCGCCGATACCGATATATCGGCGACAGGCTCATATCGGCCGATAATATCGGCAAAACGATATATCGGTCGGGCTCTAGTAAGGACACTAATTAAGTGCTGTGCACATAACTATGTTCCAGATTAGATAAATCCAGTCTGCTGGGAGTCTTTTGAAGAATGTTGCCAACCATACAGTTTTGGTGACAATCAAAATATTTTCTTATTTTCTTTTCATATGTTCCACAAAAGAAAAAGTCATACAGGTTTGAAACAACACAAGGGTGAGTAAATTATGACAGAATTTTCATAACTGGGTGAATTTTCATAACATTAAAATCTGGGTGAGGGGTTAAGACTTCACGGTTAGGTTTAGGTTCAGCGCTGTTCATTTTTGTACAACCTGATTCTTATGCTTTCTCAATCTCGTAAAAATTATTATGACTTCTCATGAGACTGGGTTGGAAAATCATGCTTCAAAGTTCATCTGATCTACAGCATAGAAGACACAGCTCTGCTAAATAAGGATCATCAATGCCATTTCCCTTTTATTCATTTCACCCACTTCCTCTGAAAAACAAGAAGTACAAATCAGGACAACTAGATGCATCAGTGTTCTACTAAACAGATAAAAGCCCATATAACTTAAGCAGACCCTGTGTGATAAAAGACAGCTCTCGTCATGTCAACATAGCAAAATTAGATACGTGTCTGCAAATGATTTGTGTACACAAAAGGTCTATTCTTGCAAGTGAATGACAGAAGTCAAACAGAGCCACCATCCTACTGAGATACAATAAACCTAGTCTACACCAAGCTGTTTTTGTCTTGTAACTTACACATAAGGACTGGAATTTCATGCCACCCTAAGCAAGAGGCTAGAAAAAGCTTTTTATGATTCTCTAAAACATACCACAAATACCAACAAATGTAATAATGTAATAATCTCTCACACTTTTTTATGCAATATGTTACAAATAAACCATGACTGTTCAAATGGGACTACAGTCGAGCAGAGTAATATCACATATAATACAAGAACTTGGCAATCAGCTGCTCTTATAAAAGTATTTATCCTGGCAGTTAGGGCTGGACAATAATTCAATATCAATATGTATCGCGATATAATTTTTTTCAATAACGGTGATATGATTTTTAAAGAAATATACCGTGATATCAATTTTGACCATATAGTCCAGCCCTACTGGCAGTTCTAATCTCCTGTTTTGCTCAAGAATGAAAGCCTGGCCTTACACGAAAATTCCTGTATGGTTCTGGACTGACACACAAAACCTAAAATAGAACCTGGAGGATATTTTGTTTCTCTTGTTTTTGATTTACCTCTTTTTCTAGAAAGCACCCTGTATGGCAAAGAACTGAAACAAGAAACTCTTTTGATTGGTGAGTGTATAGGTTCCAACTGATACTAAAAGCAGAAGTGATGATAAAATACATCAGAAAGTAAAATCAAAAGCAAAAACACTCTCTCACACAGACTCTCTCATACACACATTTTATATCGAAAATATCGATAAAAGTAATTTATTTCACTATTGGCCACTAGCCGATTGTTCACAATCAGCCGATGATCAGGGTCGATTATATCCTGTCAATCAAAAGGCGGTGGAAAAACGTGTCAGACTGCAACTCATACTGTGCGTGAAGAAGATCTCTCTGTTGAATTTAGGGCTGTCAAAATTAACGTGACAACATTAACAGTTAAAAATAGCGACATTAAAGCAGGCTCTATATGACCATAATCACCCGTAGTTCAAGCCAGGGTTGCCAGATCTGCAGTTTTCTCTACACCAAACATTATTTGTAGCGCGCCTCCCATCCAATAATTGCAAAGAGCTTTGTGCTTTCTTACTTATGATAAGAAACAAAGTCTCAGCTTTCAAATCCTTTACATTTTTTCACAAAATTCAAACAATAAATGCCATTTTGACACTTTTAAATGTGACTTGACGGATCGCTCTAGCACCTCATTTCAAGCAGCAGCGCGGAGCCTAAGTCTCTTCCAGTTATAGCGCAAAATAAACATGAATGAACATCAGAAGGTATGTTGAAAGATACAGTATAGCTTACCAAAATGTATCATGTCTTACGTAATCGCTCAATCAGTGTTTCAAACCCAGAAAGATGCCAATAAAACAGATTGTGAACAGTATGCCAAATAATGTGGCATTTACCTCAGCAAAGTTGTCCATGATTCACAGTTCATTAGTTAGCTATAAAACAACACTAAAAAGGAGCTTTTTTTTACTTATAATTATACATGTATGTTTTAATAAATCTGGCTTGATGCACACGCGCAACCTGTGTCGACTCGCGCCTGGCTCCGCGTTTTAAACGAATGTAAATTCAGTCTAACTGCTTGCTAATTTCACTTGGATGAAATGAAACATTCAGCACATTTTCCACTTGTTCTTAAAATCCCAAATACTTAAAATGAATAAATAAGCCTATGTAACATATGTAATACTTTAATAATTGACTTAAGAAATACAGTTCATTTATAAAAAAATAAAAAAATATTTTCTGTGAAATTCAGTAATTAAGTTAATTCTGTAAAAGTAGTTATACCATTATAATCTTGCCTGCTGAAAAAAAAAACAATAGAACCCCTCCCAAAACACAATAAAAAATGTTATGGATTTCAGGGTTATAATGGGAATTGTATTTGGTTTTAATGTAAACTATAATGGTGTCTATTTGGTGGATTCTATTGGTGGGATGTAATCTGGCAGATGGCAACCAATAGAACAACAGTAATTCCTATTGGAATAATGCCCAAAACAAAAAGGAATTTTGTAATGGTTTAATGAAAACTATAATAATTTCTGTGATGGTTTCTATTGTTTTTTTCAGCAGGGTAATGATACCCATACTGTGCTGCACATTATTGACAATATTGAGCTGAAGCTTGACTTTGCAAATTTAAAATCGCAAATCAAATCGCAATCTCAATATATGTCAAAAAAATTTGATATTTTCCCCCAAATCGCACAGCCCTAATATGGAATGCAAAAACTTTGAAGCTCAATATCTCAAAACTGTTCAGAATGCAAATAGGACCTTATAATTCCAAGGTGACGATATTTTCATCTCATTTGTTTGATTGGGTTCTCTTTGTCAACTTTCAGGACTTGCATGAAAATATGACAATCTTTTGGGTCATATTTATGTAGAAATATATAAAATTCTAAAGGGTTCACAAACTTTCAAGCAACACTATATATATATATATACACACATATATATACACACACATACTAGGGGTGCAACGGTTCTCGGTAAAAAATCGAACTGTACCGTTCTCCACACACGGTTCGGCATACACTAGCACCGCGGTTCAACTTAAATCTGACAATGCATCTGTAATATGGTTTGTTAGAGTTCGGCTAATGCATGTTTCTGTTGATGGATACAAATTCTGGCTTCCCAATACATTATAACAAGAGTGATGAGAGAGAAAAAAAACAATACGTGGACAAACCAGTCACTCTTTAATCAATGCGAGTGCTTTATGCTAGAATAACTGTCATTTATGCCGTCATCACGTGTTGATTATAGTGCAGGTGAGACCTGAACAGCACACGTTGCTATCTGTGTTTAAACTAAACTCATTTAAGCCTTGCCAGTTTAAATATTAAAGAGCCAGAAGACGTGAACTCGAGCGCGCAGTGAGAAGATCTGTGGTCGCTCATCCGAAGCATGTGAACCCGCGTCTCAGAATGCGCGCAAATATTAAGCTCTCTGTGAAGTATTGTGTTTGAATGGACAAATTCACACAAAAATTATGTCAAAATGCCCGTCTTGGTGAGTATCCTAGCAGACAGTCAGCTGAACGTACAGTATCAGTGCACCGGATCAGTGCGTTCTCTTAAAGTGACAGCACTTTCTTAATGTTAATCAAACAGCAACAACACGGAAATCTCTCACTGCTCTTGATTGAATAACTTTTGTAACTTTAATAAGGATTAATCTTTAATTTATACAGTCAAATATGCAATGTTATTTTACATTTGATTTATTCAATTTCTGTACCTAAAAACTGTTAGACCTAGCTAAAAAAAACTGAAAAGCACTGTTTATTTTATTGGTATCTTTTTTCACTGTTTATTTATTTGTGCTGTTGCTTGTAGTTAGATTATTTGTTCTTATTTTCTTTATTTTTATTTGACAATATAGTTTTTTCCCAAAACATAGCACATACCGAACCGTACCGAAACAGTGACTCTAAAACCGTGATACAAACCGAACCGTGAGTAAGTTGAACCGTTGCACCCCTAACACATACATACTAGGGATGGGTCACGACTTTCGAATATTCGATTAGTTGATTTAATTATAGAATATCGAATAGGTTGTGCGATTATTGTCTTAAAAAATTTCCCCATGTTTTCCGTGCTGATGTGGTGCTGCCAATAACGCACCTAAAATCAGTCAACCATTAATATAATTTTATATATATATATATATATATTAGGGATGGGTCACGATTTTCGAATATTCGATTTAATTATAGAATATCGAATAGGTTGTGCGATTATTGTCTTAAAAAATTTCCCCATGTTTTCCGTGCTGATGTGGTGCTGCCAATAACGCACCTAAAAGCTGTCAAAGACAACAGATGAACACATTGTCTCACGCGCACACTGTAGACTTGCGTGGCATAAAAAAAGTCTTGCGTAGCATATAATGGTTACAGTAAATCTGGACGATGTCAAATAAGAGTGCTGTGCGGACCACAAACACCCCCGTAAGTACTGCCGAGTGCTGCTCCGTATGTGATCGCAAATCTCGAAAGTGAAAGTAAAAAAACAAGCGTGCATTCAAAAGCGATTTCAATGCCCCGCATATTAATAATGGCTCCCTGATGCCCGCAGTTTATATACAGTGTAATTACCCAAGGATATAATTGCGCCAGAAGATATTGAAGTATATTTTTCCTCCCATCTCGTATCTATTCCCTTTAGGGATTAATTTTTTCGAAATGGAAATGTCCTAGCCTTATGAGCAGTTGATTTATGCTAATCGACGGACTGTTATGTTAATAAGTGCCGCCATTCGGTTATGTTTATTATATTAATATGTTTCAGCATGTTACAATAATTATATGCCTTGAGTTAAGGTAGCCTATCTTCTGAATTAAACAGTTTATCATACAGATTGAAAGCGTGAATCCCGTCTCTCTGTTTATGGGTGTTTGTGCGTGTATGCGGGGAAGGGGTGCGATTTTCGAATAATAATCCAATAATACTCAGTAGGCTTGCTGCGATAGACGGTGTTTTCGGTTATACCGGTGTTAAGCGCAACACCGGTTATGTCATTTGCTGTCATTTTGATTTTTTTATAGTAACAAAAACCATTTAGCCTAGTTCAGTTAGAGGACAGACACTTTTAAAAGCTAAACGCTCAATGCAGCGTGCCAAACCGTGTACGAACGACAGTGCACCACGGAGCAGGAGTCAGATTTTATTTATCACGTGAGGAGAGTGAGTTGAGCTGACTGACAAGAGTGAGGTGAGAAAGACAAGACGATGGCAGAAGATTGTTTAGAAA
>NW_015547689.1:3335629-3353277 GCF_001515605.1 Sinocyclocheilus anshuiensis
AGGGCACTTCGGAGTGAAAACAATCATGGCCGCCATATTGAAGGGTCGTTCCAAACCGAAGTGCTCAAAACTGGTCACTTTAAAGGGCCCTTCGGATTGAAGGATTTCGAAGGGTACAACTGATGGACACTTCGGACTCCCATGATCCTTTACGCAGATTCTTTGCATGATGACGGCGCCTCCGTGTGGGCACGTGATGATGACGCAGAAGGGCACTTCAAGAAACAGTTGTTTGGTCCCCTACACCCTTCAACCCTTCGAAGCTCTCACTCCGGAGGGTAAACACTTTGAAGGGATTAGGGCATAGGGATGAGCCCTTCCGAATGGAACACAGGGAGTGAGTGGATTTCTTAAAAAAAAGGTCAAAGTTTTGTTCCTAGACAACCACATTGTTGTGCAAGCAAACACCCACCATTTAGTAAAGAAAAACAGTAAATCACACCTCTGTCACCATACAAGGAGAAAATTTAATATTATGAGCTGTGAATGTGGCTATGGCAGGCTTGCTCTTAACAACATTCTGTGCAAATGTTCAAAATGCCACTGTGACCATGTGCTGGCAGAAAGTATATTAAAACTCAGCTTAGTTCTGCGGTTTGATGATCACATAGAAATTCACAGTAATCTCTATCCGCTGACTCAGCCCAAGTGGCAATGGTTTTGCAAGCCAAAACATGCAATTATAAGCAATAACGTTTCATTCCAGTACATTCCAATACTTCAGCCTGAGACTGATGAAGTTCTATTACAAGCTTAGAAATGATTGCTGAATCACATCTGGTGGCAGGAAGCTCATCTGAGGCTTGTTTCGTTCTTTCTTTGGGGGTGCAGAAATTCTCAGCCTTAAAATTATACTCCCAGTTATGACTCAGTCATCATAATAAAGCTGCAGACATGTCTGATTCTGAGTCATTCACCTCAGTCTAGAACATTCACACAAGTTGACTATGAAACTACACCTCAGATTCCAAATGAATGAAAATATATGAATTATAAACATCATATGATAAGTTGTTAAATTATCTTATTTCATCTAGGGACTTTTTATATGATTCTCAATATAAGTGTACAAGACCAGCACAATATTCCCAAACCAGCTGAAAGTACACTAAGTCATACTTACATCACTCTTCCTAAACTTTGCCTTCAGGCTCTTCATATTAGTCCATTCAGATTCCAAAAGATCCCAGGACACCTGAATAAAATCAAACTTTAGTTAGTCCATACACACACACACACACACACACACACACACACACTCCAAAGCAAACTGTCGCTTAATACGGCGGAAACTAAGGATCAGGTCAGCACTGTTATTAATGGCAAAACTAGGACCAAGCTCTTGGGAGGCAAAACACAGAGGTGGATCAAGTTACAGTGGCCCCAGTACTGAGTCTAATGTGTGGTCACTGTGCAAAGTTTACAATGTCAGAGCATTTTGTGTTTCCTAAACTTAGAGCATTGTGTCAAGAGTCCAGACACTCTGAGAGCTCCATAAATACACATAAACCAGGGTCACTGATATTCTTGGATCATCCTGAGGAGTCTCCACGGGAAAGTGAAAAGTTTGGATGGGGTGTTCAGAGAGACTCCAGCAAGGTAAGAAAAGCAAACAGGACTGACCCCGCGCTTCACTGAGGAACAATGGCAACATTGTGTCCAAATATAACCGACAGGAATGATGATTGTAAACAGCATGTAGATCTAACACTGAAGCGAAATTACAGCTATTTTATTCGGTAGCGTGAAGTCCGAAACGTTCGCTTCTAAAGTTAGGCTTTAGTTCCAATGGAAATAGCCTGAAATTGGAAGGAAAAATACACGGGAAAAGAGTGTTTAGATTTCTGCACTTACCCACTTTGCAAAAGTTAAGCCGCCACACACAGACCTCAGGGGTTTGTTGCTAACACACTTTTCCGAGTGGTGTTAAGTGCTTCATTTACCATTTAGTGCAATTTGGACTCGCGGATATTAGAAGAAACACGGCAGAAAATGCGAGCGGTGGCCTAATGGGGAGAAACCAGAAGCAAAGCTATTCACCGACAACAATCCATTCAAGTGGCGCTCGCGCTGCCTCTGATTGTTCCGCGGGCAGACCGAGTGACGTCACCATCCATGTGTCCTCGTGACCGAGCTTGACTGTATACACATACAGTACACGAGCCACGTTATTCCCCTTACAAAATGTTACTATGGTAAGCAATAATGTTCACCAAATGTCTGCGTGAGTCTTTAATTAAAGGATGATTTTAAAGGAAAACATTTCTCAGCCAGACTTGAACTTTCTTTTAAAAAAAATTGTTAGAAAAAAAATCTAAAAAATTCTACAAAAACTAGTTTTTGTTGAACTATAAAAATGTAAACAAAAAAAGTGTTAACATCAAATTATACGAAGCATTTTCCCCTAAGAACCTAGGAAATAAGTGCAAATATGTTCTGTTCATGAGGTATTTATGTGTACAATTTGTAAACGTTTGTATATTTTTTTTATTCATAACCAACTGATTTATTTGTATTTTTATAAATTCATTGACTGCCAACTACTTTGTTGTGTAATGAAAACGCTTCACTGAAATACTGAAAAACGTCATCACACGTCAAACGCGGGATTTGATTTAACAGTTAATTAAAATTTAAGGCATTAGTATTGTTAATTTTATTGCTACTCTGTAAAAGACGATCACAAATTCATTTTAGGCTACTATTTTACCGCTGTAACAAACTATTACCAATGTTCACGAAACCAGTTATTCTGTCTGAGGAAAGCATTTAGCCTACTGGTGTCAGTAATCGCTCGAGAGCAGATATCTTTATGATTATGCATATAGGCGATACATAGAAGTTGTGAGCGATAGGCTATGCAATAGCCTACTTTTCACTGGGACCATAAAAGTGCCCTCGGGGTCTGAAGCCAAACGTGCGGATTCTATGTTGACCTACAGTTCGGTGCAGCAGTGCTGGGGAAGGGCGCCGCGAAGTGGACAAGTCCAACGATTTTAAACCCGAATTGGCTACAAATGTACTATATACTCAGTCAGAACACGTTTATACAATCTCATGGCTTGATAATATAGTACAACACATATGGCATCAAACAGAACTGTGTGGCCCACCGACTCGCATTGGGGAAGAAAAATAGCTGCTGATAGAATGAGTTGTTGCTGTTTCTTTCCAAATAAACCACTAGGGACAAGGCTTGTATTAGAATCACTGCTGTAATATCAAGCACATTCATGCTTCATAATGTATTTTGGCTTTCACTGTACCATAAAATGCGATGACAGTAGGACTAATAGACTGATAAGCAGCCCGCCCTTGTAATTTCCTCAGAGCTGCAACACATCTGTGGTCATGCTGCACCAAAACAAAGAATAACACCAATACCACACTTGCCTCTTAGGTTAGTGTGGTCAGTCTGTGCCTTGGTGGTCCATTGCCACAAGCAATAGAGTAATCAACACAACAATAAGTTCAAACCACAGGTTATTTAGGTTACCTATCAAAAACATTGTCATGAGGAGAATATGAAAAAAGCAACACAGCCTCAGGCTACATAAAAACTTGCAACATAAGTTCAGATTCCTTTTCTTTTTGGGAAAAAAAAAGAAAATAAAAAATATAGGCCTATACAGTTGTCATGGAGTCATCCAGGCACCCAACGTCAGATCCCTCAGCTCCACCTACCCACTCACAATCACTGTAATTCTAATTTAAGCCACCTGCACCAGTTTATCACTCACCCTACATAAGCAGTCACTCTTCACTCCATCATTGTCTGGTCTTGGTGTTACCACATGTGTGATCTACTTATAGACAATCCTTCTTCTGTCTTCTTCATCCACAATCCCCAGCGTGACGGTCTTCATCTATCTGCAAATATTTAGACTGTTACTCTTTCTCAGCTAAGTTGCCTTGATTAATCATCTCTCTAATACTCACCACATATCGTCTCTGCTATGTTCCTGTAATAAAAACATGTGTGTGGAAGTTACCTGTTATCCTCTTCTGTATGCTGACAACAGAAAGGTCAGTAAGATTTTTTTTAAATAATAGTTCAGCAAGGATGCATTAAATTGATCAAAAGTGATAATAGAGCCATTTATAATCTTACAAAATATTTAAGTTTTAAATAAATGCTTTACATTCATCAACAAAAAAATAAAAATAAATAATAATAAATAAATAAATAAATAAAAATATATATATATATATATAAAGCTATAACATACAAAAAGATCAAACCACTGTTTTGGGCAAAGAAACAGATCAATAAATGCTATAATTTTTTAACATTTAAAATGTGACAACTCACCCCCACAAATTATAACAGGTTTTAAGTATATACTTATTTAAAACAACCATAGGGTGCAGCATTTCTTGCTTATTTTGCTCCATTGTAACCTACAACCAAGGATGACAACATTTCTACAGTCTCTCCCAGAATGATACCAAATGGCCTACACAGTACAGAATAATTAGAGCCTTTACCAAAGCCATGTGTATCTGCATATTCATTGAAACAAGAATCGGCAGAGGGCTGTTTATTCTGCTTCCCCCACACTCATTCTCATGGCCAATATACTGGTTTATCCCCTCATACAGTGGCTAAATAAAGGTTTGGCATGAAGGGAGGCTTAAAGTTGACACGGCCCCTCACCTCACTTCAATAACTGAAGGTGCAGGAAGATTCCACTGAGCTGCCAATGTACCGGAACAGCTATATGTCACAAACCAAGTACAATGAAGCACAGCTTTTCAAAATCAAAATTTCCCAGGTTTGAAATATGAAAAGTCCCAACAGGGTTTCAATGGGTTCTTGATTTCCATCAGTGTAGATAATGCATCTGCTGGTCACGCAGTAAGTGGTAGTAAATATTTCAGTAATGATGAATATTCATCTTCGGAAAACAGCTTTTCCCCTATCATGAATAATATATTGCACACATAAATGCAAACCAGCATTTTAATAAGCATGTCAAAATATGCAAGCACTAGACATGTATCACTCCTACATGATAACAGTTTAGAAGTAAAAAAAATGTTTTTTTTCAATGTGATGAAAGATGTGAAGATTTCAGAACAACACAAAGGCAAATGAGGGCTTAACTGAATAAAAAATTTAAAGAAATATAGGTGTCAGGCAAGGATCACCTCAAATAAACACCTAATCTCTCAGAGGAAGCCCTCTCTAAAATGAGTTACACGCTCGATAATTGAAGTTTTCTGTCCAGGAGGGGGTAGTACTGTTCTGTTATAACTACCCATCAATTTCACTCAAGTCTTCTGGCGTTCTCTCTCTAGTCTCTAGTCCTTCTGAGAAGAGCAGATTTGGAGAGGGTCTTGCATCATATACTTTCAACGGAAGAGCTTTGAATGTTATCCACTTTGAGCTGGCAGAGAGCGTATTCAGCATAAGCACAGAAAAATATTCTGATTATATTGACCGGTAACTTGTGTCTCCACTTCCACTGATTAAATTCCCAACAACATTGCATCCACAGCAAAAAGATTTTAGCGAGTCCCATGACTCAAGGAGTGTAATGCATAATGACATGGATACTGTGGCGTTTTACATTATCTTTAATGGTATAACATAGGCCTACATTGTTAAAAAAAAATTGTACAGTAAAAATATAGTAAGAACTTTGTAGGTTTATATTTAATCTTTTTTCTAAAATCATAATTTTTTAGTTACAGCAATCTGAACTACAACCAAAAGTCTATAGGCTGGGAATGTTTAGCTTCTTAAACGGTTGTGCTGTTCAGTATTGTATTGATCCATCGGATATGTCTTTCGCAGAAAAAAAAGTGTACACAGTAGGTTTCTTGGGAATACCCAACCCGTTCTCATCAGTCTGCGTATAAATAACACGACTTTACACTTTCTAATTGCGTGTAATGCATCCGCCAAATGCCAATTTTGCGTGCATATGATACGCCAATCCTTCACATTAACTTCGGTGGAGAGCAGATGCGTCCAAATACCACGCGTCATCTTCAGCGACAGTGACGTCACCAGCGAGGCTCAGTTCGTCCAGTTCACCTGATGCACGTACACCTTCAAACAGGTAAGGGCAACGATCTTTTTTTGTAATGAGATCATGTGGTTAACGGTATTATTTTAATTATTTCAGTGTTTCTGCATCATGTTACATGGGGTCGTGTTAAAATGGTAGCCTAGCGTATGCGTTCAAATTATGGAAGTCGTGTTATTTATACGCAGACTGATGAGAACGGGTTGCAACACCACATCCTCTCGATCCTGATACCACTCCGACTAGGTTTTTCTTACATTCCAGAGGTCCACCGGAATCCCCCTGAAAAAAAGAACACAAGGTCTTCTTCCCTTAGACAGGTAAATGGATGATTTCAACGAACCCGCAACCAGCCATAAATCAAAGACTACAATATAATAACAGGTGCCTCTCTTTTCTTGCATGCTTCCTGCGCACAGCATGTCTTTGGTGATCACAACATTTGCAGTTTATCAGAAGGTTTCATGACCTTATAATCAGTTTCCCCAATCTGTCACAACACATTTTGTTCCAGGTGGAAAATCTTTTTCCTTTTTAGGGATTTTTTTTAGGTTTTGCTTTCACTTTATTCTTTAGCTGCAGAAGAAAAGGCATACTGTGAAAAATGTCATAAGCTCACCATGTCCAAACAACATTCCACAACCAACTTTAATTAATCCTTACCTTAATGAGCATGATGTCATCTTGTCTAATCCTTACATTGAATGTTTCAGGGAACTCATATATGAGGATGCCAACACGCTGAGAGCCTTTACTCAGAGACAGCGATCAGAACTGTCACAGATGTAATGGGTTTTCTGAAATAGCTAACTGAATTTAGTGTGCTTATAGGTGCAGGCAGGGCCGTTTCTAGGCATAGGCGAGCTAGGCGGTCGCCTAGACCTTAAGCTAAGAAACTGAGAGTTTAGCATTAAAAAAACTGGGGGCATGTGTCCCAGCCAAGAGAATTTGCAAACAAACAAGCAAATAAATATTAATTCAATAATAAATGTATCTATAAAAAAAAAAACAGCTCTTTCAAGAGGAAAAAACAGGGAAATATAGGCGAATGACATCTCTGATTACATGCTCTTATTTATACATTCATATTCTATTCTGAAAGATTATATTATGCTTCACATAGATTTTACAAGTAAATAAATAAATCTAAACAGATCAGTAAAGATTCATTACAAATGTAAATGAATGACTAAAACATAATTAAATAATAATAATTGTACTTTCAATTTGGATAATTATATTAGTGAAAGAATGCAAAAAAACTGCTCTTTCAAGAAAAAAAAAATAGAAAAAAAGAGCAAAAAATGACACCTCTGATTATGTAATGCACATGGTCTTATTTATACATTTATATTTTATTTTGAAAGATTATATTGTGCTTCACATAGACTTCACATAAGTAAGTAAATAAATATTAATAATATAAAATAAATATAAATTAAAATGTGTTACAATAATAACTATCTTTAATTTGGACAATTATTTTAGCAGAAATGCAAAACATCAGCTCTTTCAAGGGGGGAAAACAGAAATTATACTACATTATACTATTTATACATTAATACTATAAAAAATGAATGCTCTTATTCATACATTTACATTTCCTTTTTGAAAGATTATACTTAAAGATTTTGCAAGTTCATTTGAATGCTCGAAAAGGTTGCCTTACTCTTTGCAATGTGCTGAAGTTAAACCCCACTGGTTTTGAATCAGGATTCCTCCACACACATGGATCTGGTCCTTCTGAATGGACACCATGCAGGGTTGAAGTTTTTTTTTTTTTTTACATCTTTGCCTCCAACAATGGACACATCAGAGCAAGCTGGAATAGAGATTTCAAAGGCAGTTACAGATTCAACAAAAGCAAACTGAAGAATATTTAGTGTGAATTTTTTAAATCAAACTCTGTGACAGAAAAATAACCATTACCTGCCACTTTGAAAAAGGTGAACACCAAGAAGTAATGCACAATCAAATATCTGTGAAGAGCCATCTCGCTGCCTGCTCTTTCAGCCAAAAGTCAATGTGTTTCTTCAGACATCTAACAATGTCTAATGTAAGAGCATTGAGGAAATAACTGCTTTTCAAAGCACGTTTTGGTTACTTTGTGGTCAGAGCAAAATCAAACGGTGTGTTTGTTCAAATCTGTTTTTGCACACTTTAACAAGTTGACATTAAATTCTATTCATGTTTGAAGAATCCAAAACCAACAGAGAAATGCAATTATTTTGCAATAATTACCTTATAATATTTTCTGTAAATGGTGTTCATATGAGAGCAGAACTGTAAAAGTAAAAGTGCTTTAAAGCTGAGGGTGACTGGTAAAAGCTCTATTGACTGTATCTGTGGCATTCTGTCGATTAATAATGAAAATAAATTTGACCCATACCTCAATTTACATTGACAGAAAGGCACCTACAATAGTCTATGGGACAATCAGTGGACAGCAGCTGTTATCCCTAAAGATTTCCTTAGTAAGGGATTGTATTTTACAAACTATGGGACAAGCTTTTGTTTTCTGCAGTAATCAACACTATTGATGCTGTAGATCGAACACACCATTTAGAGTAAACAGAGGACACTGCTAAAATGAAACCGTTTTTATAAAAATGAGTTACTATACTTGCAAATGAGAACATTTTACTTTCTTTGACATTTACAAATATAGAGCTTTTGGAAAATTGATGTTGTAAAGAATTTCAATGGGACTGGTTAATAATGTTCACATTATCATATGATAATGAAGCAATAATAATTTAGATTATAAAACAGATACATTCACACCAATAAAGAAAAAAACAATAAGTAACTTCTCAAGTAGCGTAACCAGTGGTATTCTGTTCAAGTCAAATGATGACTGGAACTTTGGAAAATTGAACCTTTCTTTCAGCACAGCAAACTAAGTACATATTTCCATCTGTTGAAAATGTTGTGTTCTTGGCAACAAACACACAGTGGCACATTCTTCCAGATACTGCCCAGATGTGTGATCAGATTTGTGAACACCTTTTGAACATCTGCTAATGATCACCACAAAGACCTAAATATGCATCAAACCATGCATATCACCATGACAAGCAAAAAATCATTTGAGGTTTTCACTGGGGTATTTATTTATATGTTTGTATATTTATTTACTGAACCTAAAGTGATTTGTTACAAGGATGCTTGTGAAAAAAGTGATCCGGCTCATGGATCTTCCCAGAGAACAAAATGTTTTATTTCATGACTCAGGAGACTTTGTAGTCCAAATATTCATAAAAATTATGTCATCATTTACTCACCTTCGTGTTGTTCCAAAGCTCTTTGGCTTTCTTTCATTTGTGGAACACAAAAGAAAATATTTTAATGAATACTTCATCCGTCTTTGTCCACAAAAAAAAAAGTCAAAAGCAGCCAAATGTTGCTTTGGACATTAAATGTTTGGATTTGGGTATTTCTGGTATTTCTATCTATAATTAATGTGACCAGACCTGTCACGAACATTTAGTGAAATTTAGCGATTTTTTTTTCTGATACAGATTTAATGACACAGAACATAGGGAAAGAATAAGAGTAAATTAGTTGTTTTGTGTTCAATCAATGAAAGACAGAAGTGCTAAAAAGACAGGCTGCCACAATGACATTCGGAAACAACTCCCACAACACCTCTATACATTTTTCACAGTTATTTTTAGCATGTAATTACTTTTTATTTGATAAAGTTCTGTCTAACCTGTCATAGTCGGCAACTGGATTAGGTAACACAAATGAAATGACACCTGTATGAGTATCACAGACATTCTGAGTTTCAATACGTCTGATTTACTAACTTGTTGAACAAATACAGCTAGAGATCAAGTGTATCCACCAATTTACATTCAGCAAGGCCCTTGTTTGCTTCAACTGGGAATTGTTTTCCCTGGAGAAATAAAATGACAGAACGTGTATCAATTGACTAAATGAAAAAGTAGATGCGCACAGTGTAAGCAGCTACCTGTGACAAGTTTGTGACTCATCCATCACTCAGCCTGAAGCAAACAACAAAGTCAATTACTCCTTAAGACATTGCATGAAATCAAACCTAACTCGAACTGAAAAGTGCAAGGCATTCTTTGCATTTTTTGGTGGAATGGGGAACATTCAGATGACTGAACAACTAACAAAAAAAATAATGTGCAAGTACAGAAAGTGTCCTGTCACTTGTCACTTCAAAATTTTTGTATGTATATATATATATATATATTTTTTTTTGTTTGTTTTTTTTGGTTATTTATGGTTAACTCGTTTCCTGTAAATAAATAAAAAAGTGAACATATTGCATTTGATGAATGTTGAGCATAACAAAAGTTCATATTGATGCACAAACGTCCTTTTTCATTTAGTTTCCTTCTCACGCCATTTGCGCTTGTCATGTTTAATGAAATATTCCATTTGTTTTGGTCTTTCTTGCATAGAGTGACATCGGGAAATCTTCCCAAGACTCACATCTGAACTGTCTGACCTAGGTTTGAACTCAACACAACAGAAACGGATTGTGTTCAGCTTTGAAAACATGAGCTGAGACAGTTTACGAGTGCAGTACCATTCAAAAAGGACAGAGGAAATCCTCTGAGGGAACAAGAACGCTGCGCTCCACCCTCAGCTATTCATGTCCCCTTGTTTGGATAGGAGATGTGATGAATTATTAATGAGCACAAAAACAAGCTGCTGTGGAGACTTAATTGATTGATCGTTGGACTTCAACATTCTATATACACTTAGATTAATAGAAGTCTTGCCAAGAGTAATGTTTGAGGGCGGCTTGAGTCAGTAACTCCCTATAGTAAGGATGCGTTTCAATTTTAAATTGATTTTAGAATGTCAGAATTGGATTTGTCAGAATTTATTTCCATCTTCACTTATTTTGTTTCCAGATTCAGGGTAGTAAAGAAAATGTTTCAGCTGACCTTGTCTGAGAGCAGAAGGACTAGGCCTAAACCTACAAACCTCTAGTACAAGGCTATTTCATAGTAAAGCATAACTGCAAACTGGTAATTCTTGCTGTTAAATACAGCACCTACTTGAGAAATATGAATTCCCAGAACTATATTGGAGTTTAATGGGTGCCATTGATGTCCTGTACCCAAATATATATAACCAAATACTAATTAAATAGAATGATAGCTTTAGCTAAATAAATAAAAACATTATGAAAAATTTTGGGCTATGTTCCAATTAAATGTCCTTTATCCAATCCCTGTAACTTGCACTTCTCACTCCTCACTTGCATCTACACACTGGAAAGCCAAGCTCCGCCACTGGCACAGAAGCGAAAAATTGAGCCTGTTCTATGTTATGAAGAGTCTGATGCGAACTGACCTTTGAAGTTGTGACAATACCTGACGTAACATGGTGGCCAAGAAACTATTTTGCTACGGCTGCTGTTAGAAAATGATTTAAGAACAGTCAAGAGCGCAAAATGACTAAAGACAGTGACTCTGGTAAGCAATAAGAGATTGCAGAAATCCTGCAGTTGAATGTCTTAGTTCAGCGTATCTCTGCTGCCTCAAACGTACTATTTAACTTGAACTATGGAAAACATTGGACTTTCATTCTGTCATTAGGAAGTCAAAATGTTGAGGAATTTAGAGTGTAACAGTAAACATGTTTTTGAAAACCAAACACATTTACTGCACTCTCGCCTCTCATCCAGATCCAATCATAAATCCCACAGGCACTGCAAAGCTTCATTAAACAAGTTCTGTGCACCATCACAAGCTAATGACGAGGATTTGGAGAGGGGCAGAGATCACTTCATTAGATCTGACCTAATAGCTTATGCACAAAACAACCTTCAAGTCATTTTTTTTTTCAAGGCAACATGATACAATTTTTAAAGGTGCCTGGTGCTAATAAACAGAAACCTTATGCAAAGGGGGTATAATTTTTCTAGCCTGGTCTTGTATCTGTCAGTGTATTATGATCAGCATACCATTATGAAAGTACTTTTTTTGTTTTTGTTTAATCAAATAAATTACACTAAAAAAATTATGTGAGAACAAGTGAATACTTTAAGCATGTCAATCAAGAGATAGCTGACCTCTTTCATATTAAAAAGGTATCATTTCAAAAACAAAAGTAATTTATATGCAAAAATGTATCTTTTCTGTCCTGAGGATACAATACAAAAGATAAAGGGGAAACGAGGGCTAGTTGTAATTGTAACTTTTTTATTCCAGGTAATATTTTTCTGGGTAAGTTCATTTTTTTAAAGTCAATTTCAGTATACCATGTATATAGAACATGAGAAAACTTATACCAACCTTTCTGAAGTAGTATGGAATTATGACAATGATGAAAAATATCCTTCTCTTAATTACTATATATCCTAAAATCTACCCTCCTTACACTTTCCTGAAAGTATACCATGTGTGGTTTTAATTAATTGTGTTCACTTGTTTACCCAAAAGCTATTTAATAAAAATATATATTGAAAGTTTGAAGAACAGATCTTTGTCATTTTAAGCTAATTTTAAACCAGCACACATAACTACTGATATAAAAACAATAATTTCCGTAATTGGACTCAAAACCGTATAGCCATTATGACAATTAGCCTCCTTCTCCTCTATCTGCTCAAATAATGCTTCAAAACTCAATGCGGTGCATCAATTCAAATTAACATTAAAATGTCAATTGTAGAATTGATCAATTTCTTCACTCTATTTATCTATTCACGGCACCGAATCACAGGGAGCACCAGTCTGTGCTGCGTAAAAGCGCACGCCATCCAATCCATCGACACTTGGCTCTATAAAAACGCAGCGAGCTGTCAATGCGCCTGAAGCTACGCATGGGCAACAGATTTGTGCGATAAATATTATTAAAATTAGGTTAATTGCCCTCTCATAGTTAGATTTATTTAAACTGAATTAAAAAGATCCACCTGGACTGAAATATAACTAAAATATGAAATATAAATAAAACACAGTTGGGATGTGCGCGCAAAGACGATTTTTCCCCCCACGGAAACCTAAAATGGCAATGACAGACAATGGAGACGGGAGAAGTTGGAATGATAAGATTCAGGAGTGAGTATCTCGACCAGGATGGGAAAATTACACTAAAAACGAGAAATGCAGAAAACTTCCGAGATGCAAGACGAGCGCACCGAGTACGCGTCTGGAAGTCTCCTGTTAAGTGAATACAACACGAGCTTCACGGCAAACAGGACTAATCTCTCCTGGAGTGACTTTCAAGATCTCGCCGATTTAGATAAACACGATTTTATGGGAGACGGATCTGCGGTCCTGAGAATAATCATCTCTGTCATTTACTCGGTTGTGTGCTCACTGGGTTTAATCGGTAACATCCTCGTCCTGTATCTCATGAAGTCCAAACAAGCATGGAAGAAGTCTTCCATCAATCTCTTCGTGACCAGTTTGGCAGTCACAGACTTTCAGTTTGTTTTGACACTTCCCTTTTGGGCTGTGGAGAACGCCATGGATTTCACTTGGCTGTTCGGGAAGGCGATGTGTAAGATAGTTTCTTATGTCACAGCTACGAACATGTACGCCAGCGTGTTTTTCCTCACGGCTATGAGCGTGGCGAGATACTGCTCCGTGGCTTCGGCGTTAAAAAGTAGAAGACGCCGGCTGCGTTTCCCCGCGCAGTGGATGACTATCGTTATCTGGATAGCAGCGGTCGGTGCCGCTCTGCCAAACGCGATATTTTCAACGACCGCCACGGTTTCCAACGAGGAACTGTGTCTGATGAAATTTCCCGACCGGAGTGGGGACGCGCAATTTTGGCTGGGGTTATATCACGCGCAAAAGGTACTTTTGGGGTTCCTCATTCCGTTCGGGATAATCACTATCTGTTATCTGCTTCTCCTGCGCTTCATAACTAACAAAAACGTGAACACCTCCAGTGCTAAGAGGCGATCAAAAGTGACTAAATCTGTGACTATCGTCGTTTTGTCTTTTTTCCTGTGCTGGCTACCGAACCAGGCGTTAACAGCGTGGGGAATCTTAATAAAACTCAATGTAGTGCACTTCAGTTACGAGTATTACACGACACAAGTGTATATTTTTCCAGTTACGGTATGTTTGGCTCATTCAAACAGTTGTCTCAATCCCATTCTTTACTGTCTGATGAGAAGGGAATTCAGAAAAGCGTTGAAGAAGCTGTTTTGGCAAATCACATCGCCTTCTGTGACGAACATGAGACCGTTTACCGCCTCCACGAAGCCCGAGCAGGATGAACACCGTCCAGTACTGGTTCCGCTCAGTCCCGCGGAGCCAGCGCTTATTTTTTATCCTCCGGGGGCTGTCATGTATAACGGCAAAAACGACCCTCTGCCTAACAGCACATAACGCGAAGTTGTGAAGTTGATGAGAAATGTTTCAGACTCAGACAAAATGGCAAATTAATTAGTTTGTACGGTTTTTTTTTTCTCCCTCCGCCAACTAAACTAATGCGCAGACTAAACGAGTTCCGGTTTGGAACACCTTGCAGAAGTGGAAGGGATCCTCCCCATTCTAAACGCTGGAATCCATTCCGGGTTTTACATTTTGAGAAACCCTTTAACTTCGCTCCCTGTTCAACTTCTACTCTGCCCTGCTCATACTCTAATATGGAACTGTGAAAACAAGTTTTCAAGTTTTTGTATTCATTAAAACCTTTTAGAGCCTATTCACAGAGGCACAACGTGGATTCATATTTAATTCTAATTTGATTCTAATTGAATTCTATTTTAATTCTAATTTGATTCTACTTTAATAATGTATCAGTTGGTTTACAAATAATAATAAATTTGCATTGTTTGCATTTTTTTAAATCATGAATGTGTCAACAACACCGTATTTATATTCACCTATTTATTCACAGTAAGGTACAAATATGTATTTTTGTTCAACAATTACCCAAAGCAAACCATTTCCCTGCTAATAAACATCTTACATCAGCCAGTGATGGGTTGAAGTTAAATCCTCTAAAAAAAAAAAAAAATCTCCAAAATCAGCCAGTTTACTAGCCTGACAAGGTTAGGAGACAGTGAAGACCAGCAAACCATCTTAGGCTGGTTTAAGATGTTTTTGCAGCAGGGTGAACATCATGTGGATCATTAAGAAGGTGTGTTATCATCATAGGCCTACATGTGAACTGTGACTATGTAAATCTTGCTATGTTTGATTTTATTGATATGTCCGACTTTGTCGTCAGATTAAGAAATAATTAACACCACCCGCATAAAGATGTTTGTCTTAATTAAATATATATAAAAAGTTATAATTGAAATAATTACAAGCTGAAACACTTTACATCTGAGGCACAGCTCGCTACCAACAGTTCATTGATTATCACTGAAATAAAGTAAATCTGAAATGTTTGAATCCAGTCGTTTTGTTTAAAATGAATATTATATGGAGTTTGACAGTGGACATGATAATATTCATTCCCTCAAAAACAATTCATCTTAAAAGAGCAATGAACATGCATAAACACAACATCCAAACCTTGCAATTTTTTCAACTGTTCTTTGTGTACATATAATCTTTCTTTCAACCTGACTGATGATGAAGGTTGTTATTTTAGAATGTGGCATGTGAACTGGAGTGCACGGAGAAAGACTTGATGGAATCAGCGAACAGTCAAGCACAGTAGTCTGGCACAGTACCCACAAAATGTGTCTTTTTCCTGCTCTATCTCAGTGAATAGAGGAGACGGACCATATGAAATAGAGAAAGGGTGTTTATTTGAGGCTTAATCTGTACATCACATAAAGAGAGCTATAAAGAGGCAGCCAATTAGGGATACTGTTGAGGCAGAGAGAACCACAACAATCACACTGCCTGCTAGATTGACCAGGGCTCCAAGACCAGCTCCCACTATGACCTGACCCAGCTGCACCATGCAAGTAAGAGCTGCGCAGTCCATGCCAGTGCCACGGCCCTCAAGAGCTGGTTCATCACTGCCCAATTTCCTTTGCACCTATGACAAGACAGATGCTTTTCATGAGAAAAAGGCTAAATCCTTGACAAATGTTTTGCACATGGACTTAAAATATCAGAAAACATCTATACAGCATTGCAAAAAAAAAGAGACGTTTCTATCATCTGAAAAGTAGGGATATAAGGATGCACGGCCAGCCTGTTGAACATCGATTCAAATATGTGACGATTCAAATCGGTTGAGATGTTAAACAAATCGCGATACATTTGATGGAGTTTATATGAATGTATCTCTGAGGGGAACTGACCATCTTTAGAAAAGTTTAGATGGTAATTTCTTTTCATCTTGCCTCTGTATAATGCATATTAATGTAGTGGTTCATAAGCGCAGCGCTGCTTTGTTTACAGCGGTAACCGAGGAAATCTGCTGTTCCATAAGCGCCAGAGCTGACAAGAGAGTGAATTTGCATTTCATTCAGCCCGTCTGCTGTATTTGTTTCGTGCAGATGTTTTATGTAGCATACTTTAACAAAACTAAAGTTAGAGCATTCTGTTTTTGTTTTAAATGTCAAATTATACAATCTGATTTAGATTAAAAAACCTGCTCATGCTGCATGCATAGCCTACAGCATCTTTGTTTGGGCTGTGATTCAAATGCTGTGATTGCCTGTAATTCTGAATGGAAAAAGCACAGGCAATGCCTTGGTTTGTTTATATGAAGAGATTTATTTGATTTGGGGTTTGTTTTAAAAATTCTATTTAGTTTTGTTATTTGACACATTTCAAGAAAAGTGCAGCATTTTGTCCAAGCAATAATAAAATGACACCTTTTCATTTATAATTTGTCTTAAATCTAATTTTGTTTAAAAACAAAATGTGAGAAAAATAATATAGTGAAATCAGTGGATCTACAGATCGAAGCCTTGCAGAGAGCATTGTGTTTGCTCTTTGACACTTAAGACAGCATGTTCATGACTTCTAAGCCAATTTCAAGCTCTGTGAACCAACACATAACAATAATTCAAATGTAAGTAACAAGCCAAGTTGTATTTGCAGGATTTAATCAACATTTTGATTATAATTCAGTTTGAGTTTCAGGGATTGATTTAGAGTTGTAATTTGATTTTCTGTTTTCTTGCAACTTCATGCTTTAATGGATTTTAGATAGAGGCTAACCAAAGTGAAAAACTATGTTTAAAACAAGTGAAGTACTATCTTGAATTAAAAAATGTTCTTATTGAACTAATCTGGGGAAACTTATGTTTCTTAGCTGCTCATCTTCTGTCTCTCCACCAGCTCTACAAAGCAATTTAATAATTTTAATTCAAATCAATATTTATCTATATAAGAGCTTTATGTTTTTACATATTTGCTAAGTATCCATGCAATAAATTGAATAATGTTTAGTAAGATGTTTTTTTAATCACAAAATAAACACCATCAGGATGATAAAAGACCCACAATCTTCACATAAGGGTCCTGATTATCCTGTCAGTGTTTAGTTTGTTATAATGACTGGCTGAATGTACACTAGCCCTTACTGATAAGCATTTATATATCTTTGCATTACACATTCTACATTCTACACAACCACAAGCAAGCTACATACAGTATATTGTATATCAGCAGCCATTACATTAGTCTTCTGTGTCACATGATCCTCCAGAAATCATTCCAATTTGCTGCAGAAGAAACTTTTTTT
>NW_015547689.1:3353396-3354390 GCF_001515605.1 Sinocyclocheilus anshuiensis
TCAGTTTTCAATTTCATAAAACACTTTTTGCAAAACACAACACACAATTCTCTATGTAACACACAAATATCTAACAGGAAGTATCTTGATTTCCTTTTTCAAACACAACCAATCAAAATGCCACACTAATTCATCAGCGCCCTATTCGTATGCTGCGTTCAAGTCCTCCTGGGACGTTCGTACTTACGAGTTGACAAGTCGTAATTACGACGTCAGGTCCGTTCAAGTCAGTTTAGTCGGCACAAGATGGCGGTGTACCTTCTTTTAATACATTACAAGAAGATACAACAGGGTCTGTTAACTCTGCTTCTAGAAAATGAAAAGCAAAGAATTCGCATCAGGTGTGTTTTGCGTTTTTAATATTTAAAAAAATAATTTATGAAGCCACTTTAATCTGTATCGCATAAAAACTTGTTATTAATTGTTATATTACAATCCTGCCACATTCAAAAAGCTTATTTTTTGTAAATAAAAAGCCTGACAATGTCACTGCTTAATACCTATAAGTATTGTGATTTATGTTTTACTTTGGCAATCGGGATCCCTAAAAGTAGCTTTATGTTCTTACTAAATAAATTGTAAACATTTAAGTGGAAAATAAAAAAGCTATGTAATAAAATTAACCTGTTAACCCGCACCGGCGCACCGGCCCGCGTTTAGGCGTGTCTGTGCTTTTTATTACCTTTGTTTTAAAACAATATTCAATCAACTATCAACTATCATATTTCATTTGACAGCTAAAACACTCAACAATATTCAATTCACTATCATAAACTATATATCATTTGACAGCTAAAACACTCAAGATCCATGTTCTGAGCTTGTTTTTTAAATCAATACACCAGAGAGGAAAGGGTTAATATAAATGTTGAAGGACCGGCCATTTAAACATGTACAAAGTGAACGGCAGTAACGGCAGTACATCGCCTATATTTCTGGTCAGCTCGGACTATTCCAAGAAACACCAGCACAACATTTCAAGCATTTCAAGCTA
>NW_015547689.1:3356675-3358475 GCF_001515605.1 Sinocyclocheilus anshuiensis
TAATTTATGAAGCCACTTTAATCTGTATCGCATAAAAACTTTTTTATTAATTGTTATATTACAATCCTGCCACATTCAAAAAGCTTATTTTTTTGTAAATAAAAAGCCTGACAATGTCACTGCTTAATACCTATAAGTATTGTGATTTATGTTTTACTTTGGCAATCTCTCTGTCTCCCTCTATCAGACATGCAGTTCTTCATGACCAATTTAAGTTTATAGGACAACTAAACTATCAATTTAAACAAAAATTCACCGTCAACTACAGACGTTGCATCCACCGATTCCGCCACATGGTTCTCATTGACACGCCCCCAACTCGGAAACTCGGGGCTTAACCTGTTAACCCGCACCGGCCCGCGAAGGGCGTTTAGGCGTGTCTGTGCTTTTTATTACCTTTGTTTTAAAACAATATTCAATCAACTATCATAAACTATATATCATTTGACAGCTAAAACACTCAAGATCCATGTTCTGAGCTTGTTTTTTAAATCAATACACCAGAGAGGAAAGGGTTAACATAAATGCTGAAGGACCGCCATTTAAACATGTACAAAGTGAACGGCAGTACTTACGTTTCATCGCCTATAGTTCTGGTCAGCTCGGACTATTCCAAGAAACACCAGCACAACATTTCAAGATAAGAGTCCACTCTTCAAAATGCATCACACTTTTTAATCCAAAACAACGAAAAAATAGGGGAAAAAACGAAAGATCCTCCTTTGTTTACATGGGCGATTCGAGTTATAGTTGTCGATAGCGTTCATTTTCAAAGAAATGCCGATTCCAGCTTTGAAATGGCATTTGTTTCATATAGAATAGTCTCTTCCGAGCAAAATGAGCCCTCCCAGTCTCTCTCCTTCAATCACAGGCGATGTTATAACCCAGAACAGAGAGGGAGTCGCTGACAGGCTTAGCGAGGTGCCAATCTGCGCACCGCAGTTTTTGGCTGTTTGAAGCCAGCCAATGCCTAGCCAGCAAAGTTTTGATGGATGGAAGTGTTAGCCAACCACAAGGACGTTTACAGTGATTGACAGTTTGCATATTTGACGTAAGCAGGTTTGAAGAATATCCGTGCACAAAGTTAGTGTGTGTTCTTGAGCTGAGTGCGCTCTCGTCTGTACGCACGCTGCGTTCACAGAATGGCGTCGCGGCGCTACACGGAATATTTATCCGTGAGCAGACTTTCTCCGAAGCTTACATCTGAATCTCTCCATCATGGAACATCGACGTTAGAAGAGTTTGTGTGCTGTTTGATAGTGTTTTGGAGGGCGTGATGTGAAGCAGCGGCGAAGAGCAGCAGAAAGACCCGGAGAGATGCATGACAGGCAGGGATAGCATTAGCACGTAAGTTTCAACGCCGTTCTCTTGAATGTTTATCATGTGTTTGCAGATTTTGTTTCATGTTAGCTGTTTTTTGTTTACACGCTCTCTCCCTTTCCTGTGTTTCAGTGACTTTGGTATCCAGTTAGTCAGAGAACAAACCTTTTTAGTGACTGCCTTGAGTGTCTTCCTATACTGTAAATACTGTAAATAGTTGCTTTAGTTTTTCAGTAATTGGATATTCATAATAATTAGCAGAGAAAAAAATTACAAATGTAAAAAAATGTATTTTGTGTTTATTAGCTCTAAAATGATCACTGATCAAATCTGTTTTGGTTCACTGTTTTCATTATTAGAATTGTTCAAAATAAATACTGTTTAGTTACAATGTTCAATTGTCCTGAAATAGTTTTGTGTTTGTGTGTGGTTTCATGGGTAGATGAGTTCTGAATTGATATACATATAGCCAAGGGGGTA
>NW_015547689.1:3359242-3377954 GCF_001515605.1 Sinocyclocheilus anshuiensis
CAGATTTTAATGTAGGCTTTTATACATATGTAAACATTATTTGTGAGATAGCTAGTTATAATGGTTATTAAATATTTGCTCACTCAGTGTTTTTTTAATTTTACAGTGGGGTAATTTTGGTGCAGTAGCATGAGATGGCTTGATTTCAAACTTTGAATTGAATAAAAAATGACAAGTAAGCAGTCAGTAATAAAATAAGATGTTTTTTTTAAATAAAGAATGAAAAAATAAAAGAAATATAGATAAAGTAGAATTAAAATAGGAAGTGTTAAGAGTTAGAGGGTCATATATATATATATATAGTTGTTTATAAATGTCCTGTCCTGTTGTAACAGTCTAAAACTGACCTCTTCAGCCTTGTGGTACTCTGAAATGAGGTTGAATGGGATGGTGTAGAGAGTGCTGGACATGACTCCAAATACACTGCACAGCATCAGCATGGCCACAATGTTTGGAAACAAGCCGATCAAACCGGTTCCCAAACCAAACAAAGTAGCCAAGGAAGTACAGTCCCTTCAGGCCAATATATGGCAGGAGCAGCCTCTGCACATCTGGATGGACACGTATGGAAATCTTTAAAGCAGACTGCAATAATGGCATTTAATACAGAACAAATGGTGCATTGGATGAATAGCAAACACAGATTAACTGATCAGACATATTCATATCACCGATAAAACGTCTTTACTGATAAAGCCCTCTGAAATGGCCTTTTCAGTGGCATATGACTTGAAGCCCTAATTAGAATGACAGGATGATGAAAAGGACTTATTCTTTCATCAAAACATATTAATAACTCTGAAAAAGTGTATTATCCAATTTCATTCCCAAACCGATGTGGTAGGGCCATGTATTATCAAACTAATTGAACAGTTTTCTTTAGTCTGGATGCATTAAGAAAGTGCAGTTTGATAAAGTCAGAAAGAATGAACAGTTGAGTCATGGTTCAATATTACTCACATGAATAGAGCGCAGAGGAGACAGCGTTGATGCACAGGCCCCAGCATCCCACTTCAACCCCTCTCTCGTACGTCGCATAGGATGTGGAATTGTGTTCAGCATAGGGGTTCCCCTTATATACAATCTATAAATGTATAGACAGATACCAGGGATGTAACATAAGATAAAGCATGTGACAACATCACATCCTAGGTGATCTTTTGTCAAATGGGGTAAAAACACTAAGTACAAAGCCAGAGAACCTCTCCACAGGTGTATCTGCTTACATTATGCTACTCAAGTGAAGTTCAGGAACATCACAAGGCTTTTTCCATTCAGACACCACATGGAAATTCAAAAGGACATCGTCCTCTGCTCTGCTGTGATCTTGTGGGTTGGCTTTAAGGCTTCTGAGAGTTTTATAACTCTTACCACAAGCAAGCCTTCAATAAGGTTCACATGCATGCACAAGTCATACGGTTCATACAGTTTCTTTAATGACCCTCAGCTTTCAAAGATGGCATCTTCTTCTTAAATTCATCATGCCTTTTGTTACTGCTATTACACAGTGAAGATCTAATCATGTTCTCATACAGCCTGTTAAGTTTGTCTATTCACCTCATCAGTGGTGAAATGGCCAGTCATTGCCCTCAACGTTTTTCACCTGGTTGAGGTCAGCAGAACAACTTTCTCTATACTTTAGCTGCCTACAAGGAGACTCATTTATCTCAATTCAACTCTGACTAAGCCAGTTGTGGCTTAGATAAAGATAAAGGAACTATGCTACCTTTTAACCACAAATCAAAGCATCCATTGATCTATTTTTCAGTTTCAAAATGCTACTCTTTCTAAAGTACTAAAGTACTTTAGTACTAAAATAAAATCTATTGGTTTGGTAAATGAATAAAGACAAATGCAAGAAATATGATGATAACTTTCGTTTATTTATTCATATCACATATTTATCACATAAACAAAGCCTTGGTGAGCAAAATAGACTGCTTTTGTAAAAAAAAAAAATAATAATCTTACCGGCCCCAAACTTTTGAACAATACGCTTTTGCATACATTCTTTTTTACACTCAAGAATAGCTCAAGTGGTTTTACCTACAACTGTTAGTCGGTAGGTCAGGGATTTCAGTTGAAGGCACTAGACTGTGGTGCGCTAACATTAGGAGTGTCAGCATTAGGAGTGTCAGAAAATTCTATTCATGATGGCGCCGCAAATGGCAGCCAGGACGCTGAGCTCCGTGATTCTTCTATTGTTTTTGTTTGTTTGTTCTGTGTTTTGTCATTCTTCTTCTATAAGTTTTACCAGAGACGAACTCCTTAACATTAAGCAACACATCCCAGCCAATATTTTTCCGGTTTTTGATTATTCGGACGTTTTGTTGGACATTCTAGTCGGAGGTACAGCTCTTGGTAATAAAGCTCTTCTGATTCTGATTCTGATGTGTATTTTATGGCTGTTCTGAGCCCTCTAAAAAGCCTTCTTTAAAGATAGGGATGTGCAAACGAAGCACAACTCAAATACCTCATTCACTCACCTGCCCCATGAAGTCAGTGAAGAAGAGCATGTTGCAAAGGAAGGCCGTCCAGCCTAACAGATGACTCACACACAGACAGCGGTAATTGCTGGGCATGCTAATCACAGCTGACAGTAGAGATTTCAAGGTCATTCTCTTCTGTACCTGAAACACAGTAATGCACACGGCTGATAATATCTACTGAAAGGTTCAAAAACTCAAGGTCATGAACACTTACCTGTGAATATTTGAAATGCCCCTATTATGCCATTTTTAAGGTTCCCAATATTGTTTTGGGAGTCTCCTACAATAGGTTTACATGCATGCAAGGTAAAAAAAACACATTAGTTTTCTCAAAATATGCATTTAATATCACCTCATTTTCCAATGATTCTCACACAATCGTTCGAAGCAGTTCTAAGATTCAGTCTCTCTAAGCCCCTCCTTTCCGTGAGCCTACTCTGCTCTGATTGGTCAGATGGCCCAGTCTGTTGTGATTGGTCTACCGCTATTTATCATACTTACAGGTTGTGATTCAGTGGAGCCAGCTGGTCCAAATTAACTGGGTTCTGAACCATCTTTCAAGAGCAAGAGTTTTGTGAATCCCATGTTGAACTCCCGGGATTAGAGAAGCGGTCACACATAAAGATTGGGGTTGTACTGCTGTGTTACAGTGGAGAAAATTAATTTTAACCACTGATTCTTTGCAGCCTCATCTTACTATGGAAGCCCATTTCTGCCACTGAATAAAAAATAAAAAAAGGTTATTGCGACTTTTTATCTTACAATTCTGACTTTTTTTTTTACAGAATTGTGAGATATAAACTTAAAGTTCTGACTTTTTTTTTCTCAGAAATGAGTTTGTATCTCGCAATTCTGACTTATTTTCTGGCAATTGTGAGTTTATATCTCGCAATTCTGACATTTTCCCCCCTCAAAATTGGACTTTATAACTCGCAAGATATAAACTCGCAAATTCTGAGAAAAAAAAAGTCACAATTTTGAGATTTAAACTCACAATTTTGAGAAAAAAAAAGTCAGAATTGTGAGATAAAAAGTCACAATTACCTCTTTAATTTTTTTATTCAGTGGCAGAAACGGGCTTCCATATTTCTTTCGGAAGTGAAAATAAAACAAATTTACTTTCACAGTGTAGGACAGCATCTTTTCAACATGATTTTAACCACACGAACAAGCTACAGTGTTTGAGGGTTGTTCACGGCCGGCCAACGTAGAACATAGACGGGCATTATGTAAATGTGTTACTCCATAACATGTAGCCATCATGGAAGTGGGATTGGAATCACTGACAACTCATTTCGGCTGTTCAGAGTCGATTCTTTCTTTTGGGAGACAAATAACTATTTATCGTGTACTTTCGGCTTTACAACTTTGCAGATTGTTTACATTCATATACAGCTACATTACACACTGCATGAAAGGCAATATTCAAAATGGCATAATATGTGCATATTGAGCTATGATATACAGTGGGTACGGAAAGTATTCAGACCCCCTTCAATTAATGCATAGTGATCATATGAATCATCGGGTTTCCAAAAAACATGTCAACTTCATGCAGTAACAAGTATGAAGGTCTTATAGCAGACTCTGCACATTATACTGGGATAAAAGAATGTACTTTTACATTGAAATAAATTGACACACTTCGAAGGTTAAGGAAACATTAATATGGATGTGACATGTTTTCATAACCACAAAGGGTTGTTTTCATTACTGTGATATCACTATAGGGATGGGGATCTCTCTGTAAATAAATAGACTCACTGATGGAAAAGAAATATATATTGGTTGGGCAATGGTGTGAAATGAATTAATTAATACTCATGAACAGTGTTATGATTTGTTAAAGGTCTTGTAATGAATATGGAGATAAAGTCAGAAACTCATTACTAAAACTGTCTCTCCTGCAGGAACAAATTTTCACAAAAAATGTGCAAACTTACAGTAGTACAGATACTAGCATAATACATGCATGGAGTATGTATCATGTACTATATATACATTTATACATGCATTTTCATTTTAAATTTACTGGACATTTTTAAGGAAGGACTTTAAAAAAATGCTTCTCTAGAGCCAAAATTAAACTTTGTCAATGTCACATTTCTCGCTTTGCATCTTACTTTAGCCTGTTGTACTGATTTAGTGTTTATACACACTCATGCATGAAATGCAACTGATGTCTCCCATAATTTGAACACAATTTCCCTTCAAGTCTCAAGTTTCAAGCCAGTGTTCTATCCATGAAACAAGCCTCCCTTCTCATTTGTACATTAACAAGAACTATATGTTCTGAACATTTTGTCCAAGAGCAGTGTTTGGTGGAATAGAACTCTTTCTCAGGGACAGATGGCAGATTATGTGAGGTTTGTAAGAGGTTAATGATTGCGAGACTGGTTTAGACTGACAGGATTAGTGGGATTTACTGTTCTTTTTACCTTAGTGTCATTAACAATTCGATATGAACATTAAATGAAAATATATAATAATAATATATATAAATACATACATATATTAAATATATTCTGATTAATACAGACATGCAGCATTAGTAACCATAATATCTTACCTGGGTTAATTCATTTGTATGACTTATATATACATCATTCCAATTAATACTGATATATTATTATTTAGATGAAAGCAGTGCTTAATTACTGCTATGCTGACATTTTCAGCATGAATAGGAGTCTTGCTATGATTTTTTTTTCTTGCTACATTAAAGCATTACTTGGTGTGACTCACTGGCATGACAAACTGCAGTCTGGGTTAAGGACCACAGTGGAGGTTTTACAAAGAGCATGCCTTATTTTTATGATTTGAGACACTCTAATGATAATATAAGACGTTGGGTGCAAATGTCTGAAATATGTGGTTTACAAGCTTGTAAAACACAGCTGGGAAAAAAAGAAATATTTAACATTCTGCACTGTTTTAGGTCATTAATCAAATAAGTAAATGTATGTACTCTTGTACAGACAATAAGATGTTCTTGCTTCCATTGAAAAACAAGATGCTCTTTGCATTATTATTATTATATTTATTTGTACAATTATATAATAATAATTATAACATTAAACTTTTAAAGGATTACCATTATTATGAACAGTACCAATAACAACAATAATGCATTATTATTATATTATTAATTCAAATTTTCTCAAATTATTATGCTGAAAATATGATTTTTTTTGTACTAATGCAAATACAAAACAGTTATTTTCATAGTGGTCTCAGAATTGTAGACTCGACCATATAATGAGACACATATGTCTAAAATCCCCTGCTATATTATGTAACTATTTTTAACTGTAAACCTGGGCCTGTTTTAATACTTAATGATTTAATAAAATAGTGTGAACTTTGAGAGCCATGTACATTTTTCACACCTCATAATTAAGTTACACACAATATGGCCATAATGAGTAATCATAACGTCATCACATCACCACAAAGACCTCTTAACATACCATTATGTGTTGTATTTTTAATAAAACGGAAAAGGCATGTCCTCATTTTCATTATCGACCAAACAAGGAATTGTTTCTGTGAAAGGCATGAGTATCCAGCCTAATTACAGCTCACTACGGCTGATGCTCCAAGGTCTGAAACAAGTCATTAAAATGTGAGGGGAAATTGGGTGCAGGCTGAAGCCAAGAATAAAAGCCACATGAAAGGGATTCAAGGTAACACAAATGACCAACCTCGCTGCTAGGCTGCTTGATACTGGGTGTGACTGCATTGGCTTCACTCAGGGCAGAAAACGAGCGCTGCCTCATTTCAGGCAGAGGTTGTGGCTCTTTGTATACCGCGCCATAGCCGTTATGATGTGTGTTCTCCAGGAGCAGAGCCGTGGCTAGACAAGAGTCCGAACTGTGATCTTTGATTAGTGGTTTCTCTGGGATGCTGAAAAGGTGCATGGTGAGAAAAATGCCCCAGGTCAGTGATGAGAAAAAATAGATAACTTGGTATTCTGAACCCAGTACGACACCAAGAGCAGAGTGACCCCAGTCCATGGCTCCAATCAGGTATCCACAGGCTCCACCTAGACCTGCAAGGAAACACAGCAGACTGCTTTGAAAAAAAATCAAGCTCAGAATATCAAACACAACTGAAAGTTTCGGTGGGATGTGCTCTATTTGTAAAAACCAAAATGCTACTTCAAAAGTCAGATAAGGCACTAAAAGTACTTTAAGTACTTTAAGTGTTGTTCTCGTTTTAGGATGGAATTAAAATGTATTAGGTCTTGTTACACCAATTATGACATTTTTAATGGAATAATGTGCATAAGATAAATAAATGTCTGGTTTTCTAATGTTTCTTTAGCAAGTAATTATTTTGAATACATTTGTTAAAATGTTCTGCAAAAATAAAGTTTTACAAAATGTAAAAAACTTTCCGGCCATTAAATACAAAATAATGTGTTCTGTTCTGTCATGTTAGATATTTGTTATAAATGTTGACAAATCTAGTATTCATATTATACAACTATGTAATATCTGAACCTTTTAAAAGATATATATTTTTCTTTTGCAATGATATAGCAGTAATTTTCAACACTACCGTTTAAATGTTTGGGGTATGTTATGATCACCAAGGCTGCATTTATAGGTTCAAATATACAGTAAAAACAATAATATTGTGAAATATTATTACAATTTAGAGTAACTGTTTTCAATTTTAACATATTTTAAAATGTCATTTATTCCTGTGATGGCAAAGCTGAATTTTCAGCAGCCATTACTCCAGTCTTCAGTGTCACATGACCCTTCAGAAATCATTCTGATATGCTGATCAGAAAAAACTGCTGCTGTACATATAACATGTATGAAATAACCCCCATATGTAACATACATGAAATCACTCCGTAGCAAATCTATACAGGTGGAGATGGGGATGGTGGAGGGTTTCTGAAGCGCACTGCAACTGCTACAGCAAGCACTAGCCGAGTATTTAAATGTTGAGCAGCAAGCTCATTGGCTGCTGATGTGAAAAGAAATGTGAACAATCATGTGATTATATCAGGTTGAGATAGAACCTATTGGGTATATGTTGCATATTTTGTCTCAGTTTGCTCCAAGAATCAGTAAAAGCCGGGGAAAAAAGCACTGTTTGGAAGGTTACAAACAAATACACACACACACACCCCTGAGCCACAGCAGCGATCCAGTCATGTGCTTCTGAAGCTCTCAGCTCCAACCCATGATCTCAGCACATGACTGGGCCTGTTTGGATTAGGACACCCTGACTGCACACAGACCAAATCACTGCCAAGTTTTACTATAATTGGATAACAGTCCTCAGGAAGTTCTCACGAGCATTTGCTTATTTTTTAGGGTGCTATTTTTCTTAAATGGTAATGGTGTATAAAATCAAATAAAATCATTTATGTAGACTGGGCATCTGGGTAAATAAATATCTTCACTTTGTTTGATTGTTCATTAATCAGTGCAAACCATGACATATATAAAAGCCTGCCACATTTACCAAAGATCAGTGAGTACTTGTATAGATGTTATTCACACGAGACTGAAAGCACACGTGTCTCTAGTAGCCCGACTAATATGTTGTTTTCACTCTTTTTGTAAAGAGATTTAGAATGTTTTTTTAAGATTACTTTTTTCCATTTCAGGTCGTGGAAGTTAATGTGTGACAGTGAAAACCCTCGAAAGATAGCAGGATTTTGACCAGAAAACAACCCAGATTTGACTAAGGACACACCAAAGCAGGTGTTTTCTGATGTCTTGTTAACACAACCAAATCCCCAGGAGGCATTGCAACTGCCGTGCAGACAGCAGGATGTTCGGTTACATCAGTAATACAACACCAAAGCACCCTACCGACCATGTTACAGATGGTGAAAGAAAAACGAACTGTTGCCATAGTGCCAACTAATCTCACAAGGACCTGGAATTCAGTACAGATAATACACTTGAAAGCTTTCAAAAGTGCTCCCATGAAAGCAGTTTGAAACAAATGCTGTCAGTCATTTTCACATTGCAGAGCCATCTGTAAGGTACTGGTTCCTGTAGTGGTAATTGCAGAGAAGCGTGTGAATCTTAAAAAAATCAAGAAAATCAAGTTTTCTCATGTTTGAAAGCTATTATTTCTTCTGGTAAATTCAGCTCTAAAAACAAGTCTTTCGGTCTCATTTTGCAGAACTTCAGATTAAATCAATGCACTTAGAAACATTAATAAAAAAATATGAAGCAAGGCCAAGCAAATCACTTATTACTCCTTACCTGTGAGTAAGGCATGATAATGAAGCCCTCTCTCCTTATCCCGATGAGAACACACATCAAACAAATAGGCTTTAATGGGCCCGTCAATGAAGTCCGCCACAAAGTCAAACATCACCACTCCAAACATAACCACTACGATCGCCCATGTCCTTTTAACATTTCTGTCCTCTAGTATAGCTGGAGGAGAGAAACAGCATCATGCTTAGTTTAATCAAAAGCACATTATACATTAAATGCTAAGGAATACTACTGAATATAACTTTTTAGAAATGTCAAAACTTAAGGTCAGGCCATTGCTCAGAAGGCAAAAGTGCAGTTTATGTTTTTCTTCCAGTTATGTTTACATTCATTTGTAGTCTTTTGTAATGCATAAATGAATGCACATAGAAATAAATAAAGGCATAAATTAATAACTAACTAACTAATAACAAAATTCAGCTTTTAAAAAGGCCAAAGGACACCTACTTGTAGTAATGAAAACAGAAGTTTTCTGCAGTATTTCAAATGTATGTGCTTGGTAAATTAACAAGCACCCTTTATTGAAAATGATTACAATTCTAGATCTGAAGTATTTAACAAGAAATATGGTAGGAATAGGTAAAAACTCCCCTAACGCTGTAAAAAAAAAAGAAAAGAAATCCATGCAATGTCCAGCTGTGTTATATTCCTGTCTAATTATACACAACTATTTTTGTCACATTTTCATTGGTCATTTAATGTGAAAAACACAGTGGAAGAGAAAACCAATTGTAATCAAATTTTTTTAATTATTTGCAGTTCCTATATCTGCTTACCCTTCCTTCCTTGGTCATTATTTTATTTTTAAATTTCAACCTAACCACATTTTTAGTGGTGAAGGGAGAGCAGATATAATTTGCTATCTGTTTTTAAAATTGCATTGAACACCAGTAGCTCCTGATTTCATGATCTGGACAGATCCATCACATTTACTTCATCAGCACCTACCTGATGTGACCGCATCTCCATTTCGAAAAAAAGTCAGGCCCACTAACATTATAATCCCGAGTAAGAGTATGTATGGTCGCCTTCGGCCCCATGGGGACCTACAGTAGTCGCTTGCGGAGCCAATGACCGGCTGTAGGATAAAACCCAAAACAGGGCTGATGAGCCACACCAGGCTGTACAGGCATCTGGGGAGTCCAACGCTCCCAGCGTGACAAACGCAGCCTCAACGGCATAGCAGAATTCCCTTCCAAACATGACCATGCCGTGCATGATAAGCCTTCCTCTTGAGCGCTTCGGGGGCTCCACCGCTCCAAACACAGCTGGTTCCATGCAGTCCAAATAGTCCTCTTTCGGTCCCGAGTCCACCGGGTAGTTCTCCATGGATGTGAGCGGGCTGTCCGGTGCAGAGAACCTGCAAGGTTGGTCCTCGGTAAGGAGAGTCACGGTTATCAGTGCTGAAAGTCTTAATTCCTACTGCATAGCTGGGGGATAAAACTCAAAACTAGTATTTACAATGTCAGCTGAGCGGAGAAGAAAAGGAGGTGGTCGCCTGGTTGGAATCAAGGAAGTAAGCCTTGCTTTTTTTCCTCATTTTCGTAGCCAATTGAGTAAGCATTGTTGCCAAAGGCCACTGGTGGAGTTGTTGTAAGCACGTGACACAAATTACAAGCTGTGGATGTTCTTCTCTTCCTTCTACTGGGTTACAACAGAAAATCAGTGCAAGACAGAACCAACAATTCATACTTAATGTAATAGCAAATAGCCATCAGACAATAAGAACAATAGAGTGTTTAGGGAACTTTAAATGGTAGAAAAAATGTAAATGTAGACCTAACAAGCATTCTTTTGTGGTCTTGCATAATGGGATGGCCCATTAGGTAAATCAAGTGATGTACCATGTGATTCCTCGGCAGACAGCTTCAAAGGGATTGGAAGACAAGAAGGCAATGCATTTATAGTCAAAGCACACATCCCCACCCAGTGTTCCTTCTCCATTCACAGGACTAACCTCTACTGCTTTGGTTTACTCAAATCTGTCATGAGACATTCACGGAGTCTGTTCAAAAGTCATGTGAGCGTCTCACGGAACATCATCCACTCTCTCTCGGACTGGACTTAATCTATAGAGGTCGAGCTGTGAATCACAGGGAACCAGTCAGATGGTGCTACATGGATTAAAAGGCCACATTCCACACATATCTCTACATGAATGAGAATCGATTTCAGGCTCGAGTAGTTATGAAACATCATTCAGCAACTCATTCTGTGGGATTACTATTAGTGTTTAACTTGAGAAAGGATGATTCCGAATGTTATCAAGAGAAGTATTGTTTGAAGCCAAACAGTCTTTAAAGTGTAAACTCTCAAGTTTTAATAACTGTTTTACAAATTCATTATGATTTTACCACAATCGTCAAGCATAAGAAAATGTGTCTTGCTCTATACAATCTCTTTTCTAACTTAAAAAACAAAAACAAAAAAACCCCACTACAGTTCAAAAGCTTGGGGTCAGTAAGATTTTATTTTTTGAGGAAATTAATGCTTTTATTAAACAAGGATGCATTAAATTGATCAAAAGTGACAGTGAAGACATTTATAATGTTACAAAAGATTTCTATGTCAAATTAATGCCATTCTTTTGAACTTCCTATTCATGAAAGATCCCTGGAAAAAAAATATGTATCTCAGTTTCCACAAAAACAGCGAGCAGCACAACTGTCTGCAACATTGATAATAACAAATGTTTATTGAACACCAAATCAGCATATTAGAATGATTTCTGAAGGATCATGTGACATTGAAGACTGGAGTGATGGCTGTAGAAAATTCAACTTTGCCATCACAGGAATAATTAAAACAGATTACAGTTAATTTAAGTTACAATACTATTTCACAATATTACTGTTTTTATTATATTAAAAGTAGCCCTGGTAAGTATAAAGGACAATTTATACCACACCAACATATGTAGACCAATACAATGGTCCCCAGATTACAGTACGTCATTTCATAGACATTTGAAGACCCAAAAAACACCAATTCAATAGGCAAAAATAAGCACTGACCTAGGCCTGGGCGATAAAACGGTATCGATATTTATCGACGGTACACCTTCTTCGATATCCATAGAAAAATTGTTCGATATAGTGCACAATATAGGCACATACTATGAGTGACGCAGACAGCACACACAATTTAACACATGCTGAAACGAGTGCTGTGCCTGCCTGTGATGAGGAGATTGTGAATAAAGAATGAATATTAGTCGAATTTAAAATAAACATTTGCATTTGATTGAATTTTAGGAGTGCGTCAGGGAGCGCCATCAGTGGCGCGCGAGATGCGGTGATGATTATGTAAGTGACGTTGTTGCATTTTAATGTTTTGTTAGTCTAGCCCACGAGAAGCACCGCTGCTGCATTATTCATTCAAAATATTAGAGAATATAGAAGCTCAATGAGGAGAAGATCTTTAATGGGTTAAAACCGAAACCAAGCCATTCACACAGAACGCATTCAGCGCATTTTTTAGACTGACAAATACGACTGCTGCACTCGTGTCTCACACAAGAGATGTATAAAAAGCCATGCAAAGTTAAAACAGTTTAAACTTTTAGAAAACACGTCACAAATTTGTGGAGGTTTATTCCTTTTCACTGCGTCTCATAAGTTTTCAAATGCAATCTGTGTGATTCGGCTCTTTGTATTAAGCAATGCATAAATACATGATGCTGTTTTGTTCATAATTGTTTATGCAATTTACGAAATTATATTTGATTTTTATGAGTTAATTTAGGCGTAATGCACGTTTTTATAGTTACTTCCTTGCGTTGACAATTTAAATGCGCTGCATTATTTTGTGCATTGCGCCCTCGGGAGACAATTATATTTATACAATAAAGACCTATTTAATCTGCATATAAAACATTAGAAATTAGATATGTTTAATTTTTATTGTGTTTGATTGTTAAAACAAAAAATATTTGTTGTTTGTTTCAATAAATTGTGTTAATTATAAATACAGTGGTTAAATTTAAACATTTTTTTCTATTGCTTTTTGTTTTAAAAAAGGTTATAAAAAAATTTCAATAATTATCGATACCGAACGATATGAAACATTATATAGTTGATACATTTTTTAGCTATATCGCCCAGCCCTACAAGGGGTATAATTAATTGCATTCATTTTAACAAATTATTTTTAATATAATTCATTACATAACTAAACACATTCTGTTGACATCTATAGTTAAAATACTCCAATAAAACCGTTTTTGTACCTTTGGCCATTTCTCCGTGCCGACCTTCATATCATATCGCACTTTTCCTCCCCTAGCATCAGTGAATTCCAGATAGTCATACCTACCAAAAAAACAAAAAACGCCTAATTAGTGTAAATATAATACAAACTTTAACTCAAGCCACACATGTATCTGTAACAGGAAAAGTGTGAGTTTGATTCCTGTTTTCACCAGAAGGTGGTAGTAGAATTGTAGAATAAGCTCTTCACACCTTTTCTCTGTTTCACAACGTTCATCAAACTCCACCTCAAAGGATGTGGCACCAGGACAGACAAAGACGGTGGTCTCGTGTCTGCTGTTCTCATAGTTATGAGGTGACTCCATATGCCACGCGTTGATAAATTTTTTAGCTATACTGCCATTGAACACATTGATCCAACAAACGTGTCTGTTGTCATTGTCAGTACAGTGTGAATTGGCCTTAAGTGACAAAAACAAAACTTACTGACCCTATTACAAATAGTAAATACAGGCCATAAAACAGCTATCTGTATTATTAAAAGCCCACTACCATGTTGAACAAGTGTTACATTTTATACAAGTAGCGATATTATGACAACAGAAAACTTCATCTTAAGCGGAATCATTAATTGGTTTTATCCTAATACCATTATCTTGGCTCATCAGCGCTGCCTAACAATTAGGCAAAGGCAAATATTTCACTCAGTTAATTAGTCTATGACTCACACTCAGCTATTCTTGCTAAAGGCACTTATTAGTCAAGGATTTCAATTCAGAACCAAAAGTGGTACACTTTAATCAACTACAAATAAAATGCCCTCACAATCCTATTATTAATTCAGAACAGTCTTAAAAAAATAAGTCAATATTGAATATCTTTGTTGAATGAGGTTGCTGACAAAAATAGGGATGTTAAGATTAATACAGAATATTTGCAACAGCCTTTAAATCCCACTTGACTTTCACCGCAGCAATTACAAATATGAGTTGAATGCTTTGGAAATTTTAACCGAAAAGTCCAGGATTATTTAGTGCACTTCGACAGCAGCACCCACTGATTCACAAGGGAGAGTAATTTTGTTCTGAAATGCCCCCTCACACTCGAGACAGAGGAGTTGAAATGCTCAGATTCCCGTGCTGCATCACTGGCCACAAAGTGTAATGATTCTCCAGTCAGAGTCTTTGATTTATAGACGCGCTTTAGCTTCGTTACACTCTATGATACCGGCAGACAAGAGCTGTTCTATTTGTGCTTGCTCAAACCCGTACTCCTTCAGCACAGAGCGAGTGTGCTCTCCGATGAAGGGGTCCCGGGAGTGGCAGGGCTCTGCGGGGGAGCGGGATAGAACGGGTGCAGGTCGGGGGCTAATTTCCCTCTGAGAGTCCTTGAAGAACGACCCCCGTGCCTGGTTGTGGGGGTGAGAGAGTACCTCATCCAATGACAGCACAGGGGTGACACAGGCATCTGTCCCATTGAAAATCCGACTCCACTCCGCTTGCGTCTTGGTGGCAAAGACCCGGGTGAATGTCTGCCTGAGCTGTGGCCAATCAGATACACTCATCTGTGCGGGCAGGTCAGCATCATTTAAGACCAGACCTGTGGTGAGAGAGAATTAGATAAGGAAGATAAAAAAAAGAGGAAAGAAATCAATAAAGGAGTTTAGAGGACAAAGATCAAAGAGATCATGAAAGATTTTGAATACAGAAGCCATTAGTACATTGCACTGGCCACAGCAGGTGACTTATAAGGAGACTTTCTACTTTTGAGGGCCAAACATGAATAGCAATAGAGTCATTATGGTTTCAAAGCAAGATTAAGTACGCGGCATTAGCACTTGGGTCATCGGGACACAGGGTGAACACCTATGCACATACTAATAAAGCATTTCCATGTAGTCGGCAGCCATGTAGCTAGACAAATGTGACCCTGAGAATTTTGTGGTTAATTGTACTGAGATGTCATTCAGGTAATAGGTTTATTTCAGGTGAATTAAAAGCAGCTTGATGTTTAGATAATAAAATAAAATAATACACAGAGATAAGAGATAAAAATAATAACACCATAGAATGCCAAAATAAGAGAATAAATATAATTACAAATATCAAGAAAATAAAACAAAAAATGAGAATAGAAAAAATAAAATAAAAATAAGATCTTAAAATGCAAAAAAATAGAATATACAATTAAAAAGAATGAGAATATACTGTATATCATTAAAAAGAATAAGAAAATTAAAAACAAGAGATCAGAAAAAATAAGATACATGCCAGTTGTTTTTAAAAACATCTATTTAATGATGAAAAAAAAAAAGGTAGAATTTCAGCTGTCTGTGTGGCTGCCTGCAGGCTTAAATGAGTAAATACTTAAAAAAAAAAAAAAAAACACTAAAATTACATATGACAACTATCCTGAAAAAGACAGCAAGCATTCATATCACAATTCACACCATGAGAACATCCACCATATTCAGAAGATGACACAGGACCATATTAAGAAGAAATGTAATGCACTGACCTTGAATAAGCTGTTGATAGAACTGAGGCTCAATCGCCCCCACTGCCATATACTTTCCGTCAGACGTACGGTACGTATCATAGAATGGAGCACCACTATCCAGCATGTTTTCCCCACGAGGATGATTCCACAGACCGAGGCTACGGGACTTCCACATGAAGGAGCCGACATATGCGGCACCTTCCACCTGCACATAAAACAAGAGGGGTGTTCATAAAAAACATAAAATTTAATCCAAAAAAATACAATAGATTCCATTTAAAATAAAAAAAATTGTAATCCATTATCTGCCATTATTCTGTCATGCTGAGCTTTGGATAAAGCAGCAAGGTCACTAAGGAAACATTATGAAGGGCTAAATCCTCATTAAAACTGTAGTTGTCATACATATTCATCAGATTCAATTTACAATAACTTCATATGCAGCAAATGGTGCAGATAATCACATATATTTACATACATGAACGCACTGAACAAGATAGAAATGTGGTACGATGGGGGAAGATTTAAGCAACTTTGTAATTCAAGCACACCACAGTAAAACACAACCTGCATTTCTGTAGAGGTTTGTCAGTAGATTAATTTCTACATCCATGGCACAGCAGGACTAGAAAGCAACCATATCATGAGTAATCAAAATGTCTTTGATCTTTTATGCATAATAAAGCTTGATCATGTCCTATGAAAACATAATGTAACCTTCAGATATTTCATCCTCAGTCCACAAAAAGCATTTATTGAAACTACACATTAAAAATGTAGTTAATTTTGCAGCGGTATACAGAATTCATTAAATACATGACTGTCCACGCTTATGAAAAATGGATTACATTTATTTTTAACAAGGTCTCTGATCTTTTTAGTCTGATTTCAAGAGTTTGTGTGGCATATTTCAGCATTGATTTTGTGAACCAGTCACAATGTCATACTGTAGTCTTCACAAAGGCTGTTATTAGAAGAAGGGGAAGGTAAAAAAACTATATTTGACAACAATAAACTCTCAAAGGCAGTGGCAGAGAAAGCAATACATATTGTTAATAATTTCACATGCAATGGGGACATTTCTCAAAGGGGCAGAAAAAAAAAATCAGGCTGTTTACTTCAGAGAAAGGGTGAAAATGGCAATGAAAAACTAGAATATGACTGTCTTACACAAATAAACTCACTAGCATAAGTAGACTTATGTCAAATATGTATGATATGACCCCTTTAAAGAATTATAGCACTTAGATCTTTTCTGAATGACAAATTTGGCATCAAGGCTGAGGTTAAAGGGTCTGTAGCAAGTGTTCCAGAAACATTTTCACACATGAAAAGAAATGTTTGTAGTTCAAATCTCTCACAAGATGCATGCATAAATATATACACATTTCAAAGACTGTGACCTTGCCAAATTAACTTTAATATGGATATACTTCATATATTTCCCAGTGAGCCCAGCCTTCAAAGAGAAATTGACAATCTGGGTTTCTATTTGTGCCCATGATTGGCCTGACCACCAAGAAGTCACTCTCCCAGAAGATGCCTGTCGCTTGGCCTAATACTGAATGTTTTATCACGTTATGCCTCAAAAAGCTATTTTTTTCACACTTCCACCTTTCCTATTGGTCAGAGAAAGGCGTTCAGCAAAGTGGAATATTTAACTATAGTTTTGTAAAAATAATGAGTTAATGCAAGATGTTTTTCCTTTTTCGACTTGTTTGGATGTCAATGTGAAGACGACAGTGGTCAAAGACTACTTGGGATTTAAACCGAAACATAGCCCCATAACAAATGTTGCATAACACAATTAGGAAATGCTAATGAAACACCCAGGCCGCCTCTTAAATTTCTAATAAGTATTTAAAACTGAAATGAAAAAGCATAAAGTTTGCAGGTTATAATACATCCAAATTGTCATGCAAGTGAAAAACGATTTGCCTGCCTTGCGGATTAATAACACTGACATCGCTAAAAACAGCTGTCAGTATCAAACCACAGGTATTATCAAAGAGTGGCAAGGTGACTCTCACAGGAATGTGCTTCAGATATCTTTACTGCCTAACAGACAAACATCTAATCATCATTACCACAGCTCCTGCCCACATCGACATTAGCTTGGCGCACACGCGGCTATCAGGAGAAACTCTCCACTAGCACTGCAGCTCTGCTCCAGGTCTGAATTGCTAATGTGAGAGGTACTTCAATATTGGATTATCACATATTAACTTTTATGTTTACCACAGTTTATTTCCTTAAGGGCTTAAAGTGGCAGAGATCATACTGTGTTCGAGCAAATTACATAACCTCAGTTGAATTAGAGCTCTATTATCTGGTTGAGGTTTTCTAACGCATAAAAATGCACTCAGGGCTAAATGAAATGTCATATTTAATTAACAAGCAGAATATCAATTGCTAAACGTTGTAATTTTTCAGTAGAGAAAACCTAGTGTAGTGTGATCAAAACAGGGTACTTTAATGAACTGACCAATGTGCCAGCAAACATTAAGCTGCTTTTTTTCCAACTGCTTCAACAAACACCAACAGGGTAAACACACAGATTTAATACAGCAAGGGTGAACTAGACTCGAGTGGTGTGAACAAACCTTTATGTGTGCTAGATGATTCAACACAAAAACCAAAAGAAATTGTTGTTATATTATATAATAATGTTATATGTACACTGGAGAAAAAGAAAAAAAAAAGCTTTCATAGGCAGCCTAGAATATCATGCACTTTCACAACAAAAACTTTTCTTCTTTATTAAATAATAATAATTAAAAAAAAAACTCTTTGTTCTCTTTCTCTGTATCATTGTCTACACTGGTGATTTGTTCAACTAACTTTTTTATTTATACCAAACAAGGCCATAATCATATCTAGAACATTAGGGGGACTATTGTTTTGAGGAAAATATTAAGACCAGACCACTATGGTAATGGTAAAGGAACTAAATAAATAATAAGATTTTTTGTAAAGTAATCAATCTGAACTGCAAATAATATTTTTATTTTAAAATATGCACCCATTCAATTTTAGTTGTAGGCCTAGCCTATTCCTAATATGTTGAAAACGCAAGACAGAAAATGCTATTGTCGTCACAATAATTATGAATTACATGCAACTTGAACTGTAATGAACTGTACCAGCACATCAGTGAGCAGCAGACAGCCCACCCTGATGCTATTCTCATCTTGGCTGGGGATTTCAACCACGCAGACTTAAAGAGTGTGTTCCCAAAAATACACCAACACATAGA
>NW_015547689.1:3390192-3393053 GCF_001515605.1 Sinocyclocheilus anshuiensis
GTGTGCACATCACAGAGGATCTCTCCTGGGCTGACAACACCACAGCACTGGCCAAGAAAGCACAGCAGCGTCTCTACTTCCTCCGCAAACTGAGAAGAGCCAGATCCCCGGCCCCCATCATGTGCACCTTCTACAGAGGCACCATCGAGAGCATTCTGATGAGCTGCATCACTTTGTGGTATGGTGCCTGCAACGCATCCTGCCGCAAGACACTTCAGCGCATAGTGAGAGCAGCTGAGAAGATCGTTGGTGTCTCTCTCCCCTCCCTCCAGGACATTTACAACACCCGTCTCACCCGCAAAGCCCTCTGCATTGCAGGTGATCCCACCCACCCGACACACAGCTTCTTTAGTCTGCTGCCATCAGGGAGGAGACTGCGGAGTCTCTAGGCCAGGACCAGCGGACTGAATTCCCAGTGAAGCTGAGCTCCCTCCCGACCTTGCCCCCCCTCCCCTCTTTTGCCCCACGCACCACTGAACTCTGACCCTCTGACGGACTCTCCCACTCCCCCCTCCCAAATACACACACACGCTGTCACTTTAATCAGTCCGAATAAGCTCTTTTGCACTACAAATCATTATATCTGCACTGTTGTTTACTTCACTGGTTTGCACTCTATCTGCCTTACATTTTACCTTATTTGTATATTTGTATAGTTGTATTTTATATTTAATCTGTATCTATCTGTATTTATGTTCTACTGTTAGTGTTATCGGTATGCACCAAGGGTCTGAGAGTAACGCAATTTCAATTCTCTGTGTGTATGTGCTGTACATGTGGAAGAATTGACAATAAAGCAGACTTGACTTGACTTGACTTTCAATTCAAAATGGCGGAATTTGACAAAAGAAAAAAAAAGGCGAATACTTGATAATACAGTCGAGCCGACTGTTGCTATAGTAAGTAATTATTACATTCAACATTAACAGCAAGTCAAAAGGGGTAAGCTTTCAACTGAACTGCAGTTTGGACGCTTATATTATGCTCGTATTATGCCCATGCCCATATTATGCTTATATTATGCCCATGCAATGAACGCACGTTATTTAATGATGTTTCTTTTCTTTTCTTTTAGAACATTAAAACTGTTCAGGTAATGTCAGTGGTAGGCTATGATACATATTCGTGTATTAAACTCCTCGTAAGTCGCAAACTCCCCGTGATAGCGCGCAAATATTTCTGCCCGTTTTCGCTCGTTGTCAGCCTCTGCGTTTCTGCAACAGATTGAAGCCTCCGCGTGAATTCAGCGCACCTTGCATTCAGCTAAAAGAAAAATGGGTAACACTTTAGAATAATGGTCCGTTGTTAACAAGTAACTATGCAGGATGTGTATAGGCAGTACTACATTAACATTTAACTTAATACTATTAACTAATAGAGAAGCAAGATCAAGTAAGCAGTAAGTAGCAAATTTAGGACAAAGGAAGTTCCTTATTAGATATTTGATAATTATTAAATAAAAATATCCTCATTGAGAACTACTTGTGAACTATGACCAGTTAATAAAGAATAACCAATTAATTACTAATCACAACAGTAACGTCTTAAAAGTGAACAATTGGGTTCTTTGTGGAAACTAATTTATGAATTTGATATCCCCCAAATAAGTCTTAAAATTGTGACTACTACTCTCACCAAAGGATGGAAGTTCAAACTTAAACATAGACTATTAATAAAAATGAAAATTCATTTAAAAATTTTAATAATTACGAAGTGATGCTGAAAAGCTCATGATTGAATTAGTTCACAATTATGATCAATTATGATCTGCTTCGTGTCAGTTCAGTATCAATGTATCCCACTCCAAAAGACCTACTGGTAAAATATAACTACTGCTTCACACAAATGTATGACTGTACAGTATGTCAGATATAAAATATGTTAAATAACTTATTAATTTACTTGTGAGTAATTACTGAGGGGTTAACGTGTTTTTCACTTTAAAATAATGGTCCAGATCACTAGTAGTTCCTTAGTAGCACTTTAGCTTTAAAGTGAAAAATACATTAGCCTCTCACTAATTTATGGATATCAAATTCATAAATTAGTTTCCACAAAGAACCCAATTGTTCACTTTTAAGACGTTACTGTTGTGATTAGTAATTAATTGGTTATTCTTTATTAATTGGTCATAGTTCGCAAGCAGTTCTCAATGAGGATATATTTTTTTAGTAATTATAAAATATCTAATAAGGAACTACCTTTGTCCTAAATTTGCTACTACTTACTGCTTAGTTAATCTTGCTTCTCTGTATTAGTTAATCGTATTAAGTTAAATGTTAATGTAGTACTACCTATTACTTCCTGCATAGTTACTTGTTAACAACGGACCATTATTCTAAAGTGTTACCAAAAAATGGAGTTATTTTATGACTGTTTGGGCAGTCTCAAGCTATATCTTAAACTTCTCAAAATACAGTCCGCTTCAGATTAGTTTTAATCTATGCACAAGAAATTTTACGCAATCTTTATCTAATTCTGATTGGGTGGGCAAGACAGTCATTTGGGTGGGCTTAGTCCACCCCTGCCCATGCCTGGAGCCGGCCCTGTTTAGGTTCTCCAGGACCCAATGGAGAATGGGCAAGACTACGATATTAGCAATTCCTTACTTACTGGGTCATCCTTACTTGGAAAATAACCATTCTAACAGTACTCACACGTAGCTGTGGTAATGAAAATAGATAGTGCCAATATAAGCAACTTGAAAGGAAAAAACAAGCAATTATTGGAAAATCCAGATTGCAAAAAACTATTGACTGGCTGGTCAGAACATGGGGCGATCTTATTGAGATAAACAAGGCTTGTAATTCCCTCATTCCGTGCAGTGCTTGCTCAAAACAGATAGAGGAAAAGGGGGGGGG
>NW_015547689.1:3393359-3395593 GCF_001515605.1 Sinocyclocheilus anshuiensis
CACCCTCAGTATGATATAACTTTGATGGTATGAATGAAAGCAAGTCAGCACAAGTACTTCTTTTTCCAGTAACTCTTTAGCTTTAGCTAACCGGTCCAGGAAACAATCACATTCAAAAGAGTCTGTAGGAAACAGGAAATTGTTCTACTGGTATTTCAAAGAGAAGTTAATAACAATTTGTCAGCAGGAACCCATTTTAAGACAAAGTGCTGTATCTTACCATGCTGGCATCAATGATCTGGCCTTGTCCTGACCTGCTCCTTTCCAGGAGAGCCAACACAATCCCAAAAGCACACATGAGACCTCCTCCAGCAAAGTCTGCCACCAAATTCAGTGGAGCGTAGGGCTTCTCTGAGCTACGGCCCAGCATGGAAAGTAACCCTATTGCAGACAGACATGCTGAGAACTGTATAATGAAGAATAGCTGAATAATTACTGTAACAGTTATTTTTAAATCACAGTTAAAGGTCAGTTAAAAACATCACCAATAAAGCCACTTGCATCACAAGCGTTCATTGAAGCACAACCTCTGTGCTTCCAAACTGGTTTATATATTATTGCCTGTTTAGTGGCGTTAAGAAAAGTGTAGCGAATGAACAAAAATAAAAGAACAATTATTACAAGTGAAAGCATTAAATAATTCAGATTTAACACACATAGACTTACCAAAGACCAATGTCATTACCGATAATAAGGTTACAAATGTGTATTGTACTGTTAGCACACATAATGTCACAGCAAACAGACAAGGGCTCAAAAAAGCAATACAACTTGTGCATTATGCAATAAAATGGTCTTTGTGCTCCCATTTAGTTGGGCCAGTCTCGACCTTCACAAACCATTGACAGCACCTGAATGAGAAGAACTTGATTACCATGGCAATGTATGGTAGTTCACAATTATAGTCTGGCAATGTTCCTTGACGTCAATAAAACTGTTATTTGACACATCAATGGTTCAAAATCAGGTATTGTCTTTTTGCATGAAAGCAACACTGAAATGCACCTGCCAGGATGATCTTGAATTAATGCACATATGGCTTTAATTTAATATTTTATGCAGTTGGCAGCTGCTTTTATCCAAAGCAACTTAAATTGAATTTTAAGTATACATTTTATCAGTTCATGGTTTCATGAAAAAAAACCCTAAAAAAACGAACTATTATTATTTATAATAAAAGTTTACTTAAGCTTTTATTGTAATAATGACTACATTGTCTTCAGCTCCAATTATATAATTTCAAATTATGATTTCAAGTGGAAACATACATTATTAATGCATTTTCTCTCGCTATGCCTGAATATATTAAGAAGAAAATTAAGAACATTAGGCCTGTAATTCCTGCATCGATTCAGGCTTCCACATATTCTGCAGCTAACAGAAACAAATTAATTTAAAATATAAGCACTGGATGCTACAAGGCTAAAACTGCACCTTATCTTTTTGGTTGATCAGCAGCAGTCAGTTTCACAAAATGCTAAAAATAGATATTCCATATGCAAAAACTCCAACTAGGCTAAGTTATCTTTTTTAGCTTGAAAACTCTGAAATTCACTAAAAGATGACAGTTTTGGGGCACTGTTCATGTTGTACCTACAATAATTGTGGAACGTAATTATCAAATGTAATTTTTTGGAAGTCTTTTGGAAGCTGCATTCAAAATCCATTTGGCTCAGAAATCTGAGAGGGCACATTTGAATGGACCTGGCGCCTCTGGAGCTATATGTACAGTGGGTACGGAAAGTATTCAGACCCCCTTAAATTTTTCACTCTTTGTTATATTGCAGCCATTTGCTAAAATCATTTAAGTTAATTTTTTTTCCTCATTAATGTACACACAGCACCCCATATTGACAGAAAAACACAGAATCGTTGACATTTTTGCAGATTTATTAAAAAAGAAAAACTGAAATATCACATGGTCCTAAGTATTCAGACCCTTTGCTGTGACACTCATATATTTAACTCAGGTGCTGTCCATTTCTTCTGATCATCCTTGAGATGGTTCTACACCTTCATTTGAGTCCAGCTGTGTTTGATTATACTGATTGGACTTGATTAGGAAAGCCACACACCTGTCTATATAAGACCTTACAGCTCACAGTGCATGTCAGAGCAAATGAGAATCATGAGGTCAAAGGAACTGCCTGAAGAGCTCAGAGACAGAATTGTGGCAAGGCACAGATCTGGCCAAGGTTACAAAAAAAATTCTGCTGCACTTAAGGTTCCTAAGA
>NW_015547689.1:3395661-3404690 GCF_001515605.1 Sinocyclocheilus anshuiensis
ATTCTGTGTTTTTCTGTCAATATGGGGTGCTGTGTGTACATTAATGAGGAAAAAAAATTAACTTAAATGATTTTAGCAAATGGCTGCAATATAACAAAGAGTGAAAAATTTAAGGGGGTCTGAATACTTTCCGTACCCACTGTAAATAATAAAATATAAAAAAAAGGAAAATTAATCAATTCTCTCATGATCAAAGATCAACACAGCATAATTTCCATTAAAATTCTTTTCATAGCACCACAGACCCACACTGCTCCATATGGCTTCAGTCTGCAACCTGAGAAGGGCTAGTTCGCGGTCATGTCTTAGTGTGGAGGACACACTGACTCTGCTTGTATGAAAAGTGCAAGAAAAGTTTTCCACCAAAGGTATTTTGAACTTTGAGCTTTACAACCACTGTGCCTAAAGGCAGTCTGGGAAAGCTTACTAGCCAGGCTTCTCTGTACCCGTTTAACACTGGTGTTTACCTGACATGGCCAGGTAGTTGATATCATGCCCGGCAGCCTTGGTGTAGGATCCGCTCTGACCGTAGCCGGTGAGTCGTGCATAAATCAGGCGCGGATTCTCTTTTAGTAAATCTTCAGGACCTAATCCCATCTTCTCCATAACACCTTAATTATACCAGAGAGATATAATATCGAAGCATGAAATGAAAAAAGCCTTGAAGGTAAATAAATTTGAATTTAGAGGACCAGAGGTTAAAAGGTAGCTAATTATTCTTGTTTGGATGTAAAATCAGGAAAGAAATGGCAATCACCAATTTAAGTAAAGAACATTTTTATTTATTTATTTATGTTAATCAACAATGCTTTCATTAAAGCAACTGAAATTATTTAGACAAAATAAACGATATGGGCAGAGGTTAATAGTTTAAAAAACAAAGAGTAATTAATTTGCAAACAAAAAGAACTAATTGTGAAGCAACATGCTGTACAATCTTGCATTAAAATGGAAGAACATTGGTTTATGTTGTAATTACTGTTTATCGGAACTGCCATAATAATTAAGATTAGCAGAGGCAACATTATTCACTATTAGAACTAGACAAAACACAAAATAAAAAACAAATATATATTTTTGAATTGTATTTATTTATATTACAACATATATTTTATATATTTAAAAAAAAAATGGTAAAGGCATCACAAGCGCTGTTATTAAAAGCTTATATTAATTGTGTCAGGAAGATGCTACATTCTAGCAATAAAATATGCCCTGCCAACTAGCTAGAAATGGATTAACTGGCAAATGCTCTGTCTTCCTGTGTAGAACATTATGAGATTTAATCATGTGAATGTGGCGTCATGTTTGCTTCTTTTAATTAAGGCACTGACCTTTACGATAGGGCTCCAGAACCACATCTGACTGGACACACAGTCTTTTCAAAACAGCCACACCTTTGGGATTCTTCAGATTCAAGGCCACTGATCGTTTGCCTCTTGCTTGGTTGTTATTTGGGTCACAGTTCACTCCAGCTGTCCATTTCAAGCTTATTATTAAACTACTATAGCACTAAATAACAATAGTTCTTTATTTATGTTTTCTGTCCAAAACACCTCTGAGCAAACAGCACAAGATAAAACACTAGAAGTCATGACTTTGATACAAAGTAAGTACACACTACATACCTTTTAAATTTTGCACTTCGAAACAAACGGGCCGGCGTGAGTTTATGACGTAGGCGCACATGATTGTTCTTCTTCTTCTTCTTTTGGTTCAATGGCCGTCCACTCCTTAGGAGTATTACCGCCACCTACTGTATATCTTGCGCACATGGGTGATGAATCTGACTGCAGTTTAACAATGGAGAGGCGGACTTGAGTTACAGCCTTCTCTGCATTCATTCTTCTTGTTCTTCTTTTTGTTCAATGGCCGTTCACTCCTTAGGAGTATTACCGCCACCTACTGTATATCTTGCGCACGTGGGTGATGAATCAGTATTGATAACAACAGAAAAAAAAATAAAATAAAATTGTAATGCCCCACCCACCCCAGAGGATCAGAGCCCAAGCTTCAGCTGGCGCTGCGTGTTCAGCTCCTCCAGCTTCCACACTGTGCTCCTCAACCTCCGAGATGGGCAGAAGCATCATGATCTTCATCCTCAAACACTAAATCCTGTGAGCTCTAAAAATGTTAAAACCACCTTAAACATCTCTGACTATCACTCAAACCCTTTCCCAGAAGGTCCACGACACTCACTGGTCTGTTCCTTATATTGCTAAAAAGACTGTTACGCTGATCTTCATATTTACTACATTTAAAGAGCACATGCTCTACTGTTTCAAAAACACCACATTCATCATGATAAATGATTTGCAAGCTGTCGACGAAGGCATGATCTGTGAGCAGCTGACCGACGCCTCTGAGCTGTTGATCCAATCAACGTTAAAACACAGATGAAAGCGGTAAGAATTACGTGAAACATTGCTGATGTTCGCGCAGTAGTGAGGGCTCTTTAAATTTTGGCGCTGTTGTGAAGACGCATGTCACGTGACAACATCAACATGGCGGATGTAGTACGTCCGAATTCCATTCATACTACTCGCATTCATACTATATAGAACGTACTTTTTTAACGGTCGAGTAGTACGTTCAAATTCAAATAATCTAGCTATTATCCCCTCTTCCTTCCTATTCCTTCCTCTTACAATCGGTTTAGTATCTACCTGCTCGCACAGGATTGTGGTTCTTCTTCTTCTTATATCTTTCCGGCAGTGTAGACCAAGATTGTGGTTGTTGTAGTTCCCTCTAATAGGTAACTTCAATGCTGCGATGACGTCATCGCTTTGGGAACACTTCCGGTGTGACAAATGTCTGAAGCCCTTATACCATCACGCCAATTTATTGGCCAATAGCGCTTAGGAAGACCGCTTTGCGGCCTTTATCTATTGTTGTATCCGTGATATCTGTGTTTGTGAGTAAATTGCACTCTGGGCTGCTCTCTTTCTGAGGAAGGAGAGATATTCGTTCAACCCCCGCTGTTCCAGTTCTGCGGTTGCCGAGGCGCCGCACAAGCTCGACCCTTGGGGTGACGGCGATGAGACCGAGTGTACAGAGAGTGAGAGAACGGAATTAATCCCCTTCTCTCTCACTCTCTTTTTGTATTTCTTATAGCAAGCTATAACAGTGAACAGGCGGTTTTTCCCCCTTCTCTCTCTCTACTGCTGCGCTGCACTAATGCAGACACGTTCATATGATTTGGTGCTTATTCTTCCAACTCTTGTTCGTGTACTGTTTTTAAATGCAGATTCTGAGGAGTCATGCAGCAGAAGTTATTTGGGAACTATGTTTTTTGGCGCTTCGAGCTACCAAGCATTAGTTTGCCCAACTAATTACTATTTATTTCAGCTCTGCTGCTGCATTGAGCTGAAACAAATAAGTGGAAGAGCTCACGCGTTTTCAGAGTATTTCTTATAGCAAGCTATAACAGTGAGTAGGCGGGTTTCCCCCTCTCTCTTTAACGTTACCAGCTGCGCTGTACTAATGCAGACACGTTCATTTTATTTGACGCTTAAGCGTCCAACTCTTGTTCGTGTACTTTTTAGACGCAGACTCTGAGGAGTCCTGCAGCAGATATTTTGTCGTGCACCATGGTCTTGGCGCTTCATGCTACCGAGCGTTGGTCTGCCCGAGTAATATAATATTTCTTTCAGCTCTGCTGCTGCGTTGAGCTGAAACATTAAGTGGCAAGCTGTTTAAACATTTAATGCTATATGGCTCAGTTTGTAAAGTTGAGCAGATGGGTTTTCCTATCTCTCTCTCTCTCTCTCTCTCTCTCTCTACTTCTGTGCTGCACTAATGCAGGCACGTGCATTGAATTGGTGCTTACGCTTACAGCTCTTATTTAATTAAGGCACGTACATTGATTTGGCGCTTACGCTTCCAACTCTTTTTCATGTGACTGTTTTTAAGCACAGACTCCACAGCTGACATTTGCCGTGCGCTATGGTTTTTGGCGCTTCATGCTACCAAACACTAGTCTGCCCGGCTAATGATTATTATTTTTTCAGCTCCACTGCTGTTTTGAGCTGGAACAAATAGTGGACTCTGTGCTATGAGCTGGCTCTGGAGTTTTGCAACACACATTTGTCGTGCAACATGGTTTTTGGCACTTCAGGCTACCAACACTATTTGCATAACTAATCATTATTCTTCTCATCCCAACTGAGATGCGCTGAGCTACTGTGTGAATGAGTTCACGTGTAAGAGTGTCTCTTATGGCAAGCTATTAATGCTCACCATGGTCAGCCTACTTCATGTGATTGATGCGGCGCTTTTGCTACCAACACTCGCTTCACATGACTGGCTGCATTATGTGACTGCAGCATACATTATTGTGCACTAGAGATGTTGGGTGCTTCATGCTACCAAGCAGTGGTTTGCATGACTAATTACTCTGTTCTTTTCAGCTCCGCTGTTGCATTGAGCTGGAACTGTGTATGAATATGGGCAACCTACAAGTGTGTTTGCCTCTCTATCAGCTGTTCCGCCTCTTGTTGCGTTTCGGGCTGATTTTGACCGTTCTTCGCGCCTTAGCTTTGGAGATCGAGAGGATAGCCCTAAAGCCACTGGTGCAGGGTCTATATTGACATCCAAGTCCCCACTCCGTGGTTGGTGCTGGCATGCCTGATTTTAGTATCCGTTCCTGTTTCAGAGGTTTCCCGCAACTCGGGTGTCTCGGGACCTCATGAGGGAGGATCAGGCTGTCGTATGGTTACACCATCCAGCTTCTATGGGTTGATTGGATTTGCGTCACCTAACCTTGTGCTTGGAGTAAGCAATTTCAAGATGCTGACGCAGAAGTTCATCCTGTCTCTATCTGAACCCGAGATTGGTTTGTGACCATCGATCTAAGGATGCGTACTTCTGCATCCAGATCGTCAAGAGACACAGGAAGTTCCTCAGGTTTGCTTTTGGAATAAAGCTTGCCAATACTGTATTCTTTCATTACCTTGACGATTGGCTGATATTAGCTCAATCACACAAACTGTTTGGAGCAGCATTTTCTGGCACTCCAACTGTTCATACCCAATTGAGTGGTTGTCACATTAGGTCAAGGACTGACAACACGGCTGTGGTCTCATACATGGATTGTCAGAGAGGATTACGTTCTCGCCCCCTGTGCAGGTTGGTGAGATGTTCTTCTTTGGACGCAGACTAGGTTTCTGTCGATCAGAGCAGTTCATGTCCTGAGTCACCTGAACTCAGGAGTGGACTTACTCTTGAGACAGAGTTGGAGAATGGAGATTGTACCCTCAGGTGGTGAGTCTCATATGGCACCGAGCGGAAGTTGATTTGTTTGCTAAAAAAATAGAGCATGCACATTGCCCGCTCTGGTTTCCTTGTCTCCTCTGTCGAAGGTTCCCCTCAAACACGACCTGCTGACTCTGGTTCGAGGCATGATTGGACATCCCCATCAGGATTTTGGAACTAATGGGTGTGACCCCTGAGCAGAGTTGAAATGTGTTCCGGTCTCTTGGCAGAGATTACCGACACTATTCTTAATTCTAGAGCTCCCTCCAGGAGACGCTGTATGCCCTTAAGTGGACACAATCTGCTGGTTTCCCGTTTCATGCAGGGACGAGACGGCTTAGGCCTTTCCGCCCAGCACAGATTCCTTTTTGGGACTTATTTTTCGGTTGGAAGGCCTGGCAGGCCATCCATTTGAGCCGTTTAAGTCTGTCAGATAACTTTGAAACCTTAAGCAGTTTTTTGGTAATCCTATCCTCTCTTAGAGGACTGAGGATCTGCAGGCTCTGTCAGCTCCTCTTGTATGGACTTTGCCCCGAGGCTGGTTAAGTCTTACTGCTTCCTAGGCCTAGTTAATCCTAAGGCTGCTTTGACTCTGTTTTGCTTTCAGCAAGTGGTTGGAGGTTTTCTCCCCTTCTATGTGGGGTCAGATAGTGACTATACCTCTAGCCTATGAGGCGCGTGGTGTGACTTCGCCTCTAGAGGTGCGTGCTCATTCTACGAGAGCAATGGCTTCTTCTCAGGCTCTTTTTAAAGGGCCTTAGATGGGAGATGTCTGTGCTGTGGCAGGTTAGTCCTCTCCTAGCACCTTCATCAAGTTCTATAGTCTAGACGTGAGGATGGCTCCTAGCTCCCGGGTCTTATCCACTTGAGCAGAAGCTTTCCTTGGTCTCCAGCTATCTAAGGTACGTCAGGCGTTATGGTATAGCGTTCCCAAAGCGATGACGTCATCGCAGCATTGAAGTGAGCCTATGAGAGGGAACATCTCGGTTACGTATGTAACCTCGGTTCCCTGAGTAGGGGAACGAGATGATGGGTCTACGAGAGCAATGGCTTCTTCTCAGGCTCTTTTTAAAGGGCCTTTGATGGGAGATGTCTGTGCTGTGGCAGGTTAGTCCTCTCCTAGCACCTTCATCAAGTTCTATAGTCTAGACGTGAGGATGGCTCCTAGCTCCCGGGTCTTATCCACTTGAGCAGAAGCTTTCCTTGGTCTCCAGCTATCTAAGGTACGTCAGGCGTTATGGTATAGCGTTCCCAAAGCGATGAAGTCATCGCAGCATTGAAGTTACCTATGAGAGGGAACATCTCGGTTACGTATGTAACCCTAGTTCCCTGAATAGGGAACGAGATGCTGCGATGAGGGCCGTCCGTACCTTGATAGCGCTTCCTTCGTCATAGTGTAAAATTTGATGAAATAGCACGCATATATGAGCATACGTGACGTATGCTTGGGGCGGTGCTAAGCGCTATTGGCCAGTAAATTGGCGTGATGGTATAAGGCTTCAGACATTTGTCACACCGGAGGTGTTCCCAAAGCGATGACGTCATTGCAGCATCTCGTTCCCTATTCAGGGAACTAGGGTTCCATACGTAACAGAGATGTATTCTTTTAAGTATAAATTTCAAAATATATATCGTGTAACTGACAAAGTTACTGACAATAAATAAATAAATAAATAAAACATTTTGTGACTTCCATTGTGTGATTTGTTTGGTTCTGGATTTATAACTATAAATAAAACTAAACTATTTACATTTTTATTTTGCTTAGAAAACAAAAGATAAGAGGAAAAAGAGACCAATTCAGGACTGTTTTTTTGGGTCTGCTGAAGCATAAATGTAACTTTTGTAGATAATAATGATTTATGAACACGCCATTTCACACCACCGTTAAATTGTAATTTAGATATTCAGTATGCACATGACACGGTGAAATGGATGATATGCCTTTTTGTTTAATCATTTATTTTATTTAATCTTTCTATTTCACTTTGTAGCCTATTTCATTTTCGGCTATGAAAACAAAGGATTGATCCCTCAAAAATATGTCATGCCTTAATACAGTTCGCAAAAAAATAGTGCAGTCAGGAATGAATAATTGAAAATATGCTAAATAAGTGACAAACAGGATCAGATGTAAAACATTGCTTGAAAACAGCCACGCTCAATATTCCATAAATAAATGATACTTGTAAGCCAGATTTGAACTGACAGGAAAATGTTTGGAGACTTGCTGTAAATTAATTTCCCAACACTCCGCTACATTCATGCACGAGTTTATTCATGAGTTGACTTCATGGCCTTCACACAATAGTAGTCTTGCACAACATATCAATCCATTAGTCAGTTCAAGTAGTGGTAAATGGAGGGAGAAAATATACAACACATGACATTGAAAATACTGTAAGAGTTTCAGGGATTACATTTCAATATCTAAAGATATTTTGAATGTTTTATGCCTGGGACACACTAGACAACTTTCAAATCTGAACTGATTTTAAAATCATGGGAGACCACAGACATGAAGACAGTTTCAACAGACAGTTTTAGCCTTGTGCTGTGTTCATGCCATGTCGTAATTACCATAATTCCAAGATGACAACACGTGACGTTCTACTGCCCATGTTCTTGGACGCAATTTTTCAGAACAAATCATCACGTAAACAGCTTGCAGCACTAATTTCTTCCCAACGTCTATTTTCAAATAAACAACTCCTGTTTCACTTGTTGTTGCGTGTCATTCCCGTTCAACTTCTCTTGTGTGTTTTCGTGGCAATACGTGGTTTGGGGACCGTGTAGAATCGGGTGACAGAGTTGTTCCGCGTGTTGCGGGATCATTTACGTAGTGTGAACAAAACAACACCACACCGCAGCAGCAACAGTCTCTCAACTGCCCTTGACTTAAGGAAAAACGCTTTCAGTTTTTAACATTCATTTACATTACCTTGGGATATATCCTACTGGCTTAATTACCTGCGTTAGTTTTATGTTCCCCAGTTACATCAATTAAAGGATCTGTGCAGCAGAGCCAGCTGAGTGTCTTAGGCCATCTGTTTTTCATCATCATGTAGTTATGGACCTCCTGATTTTTTTTTTTTTTTACAGTTCGGTATGAGTTTACTTCTACTTTATTATTAAGCAAAAAGCTTATGACCAGTGTTGGGGGTAACGCATTACAAGTAACGCGAGTTACGTAATCAGATTACTTTTCTCAAGTAACTAGTAAAGTAACGCATTACTTTTTATTTTACAAGAGATATCTGAGTTACTTTTTCAAATAAGTAACGCAAGTTACTTTTTTTTTCTCCAATTTATTGATTGACAGCTCTCCTGTCCCCATGTTGAGAGAATTCAGAAGATGTTACTGTAGTTCTAAAATAAATATGAATATGCATTAATTCATCTCACTCACAAAAAAAAAACAGATTCAGTATTCCTCAAAATTAATAAAAAGAATGCAACTCAGAATATGATGCAAACCTGCAATAATTAAATGTTAAACAACACAAATATCCTTTATGTATTTAATCCCATTCTATTAACCAATGTCTTTGCTTCTGACCTTCGATGATCCAGTTCAACCATACTAACAAGCAAAAATTACTCTAGACAAACATTTGTGTGTATTTTTTTATTGCTGAAGTGTGTTGAAATGACTTCTTCTGCATTCTACTGTACAGACGTAAATTTACTTTCCCTTCAGCCTGAGGCTTATTCATTTCACTTTTGGTGTGAAAAGGCTTTTATATTTGCCAAAAATATAACTTTTTTTATTTTAA
>NW_015547689.1:3404769-3438167 GCF_001515605.1 Sinocyclocheilus anshuiensis
AAGTAACTAGTAAAGTAACGCATTACTTTTTAATTTACAAGAGAATATCTGAGTTACTTTTTCAAATAAGTAACGCAAGTTACTTTTTTTTTCTCCAATTTATTGATTGACAGCTCTCCTGTCCCCATGTTGAGAGAATTCAGAAGATGTTACTGTAGTTCTAAAATAAATATGAATATGCATTAATTCATCTCACTCACAAAAAAAAAACAGATTCAGTATTCCTCAAAATTAATAAAAAGAATGCAACTCAGAATATGATGCAAACCTGCAATAATTAAATGTTAAACAACACAAATATCCTTTATGTATTTAATCCCATTCTATTAACCAATGTCTTTGCTTCTGACCTTCGATGATCCAGTTCAACCATACTAACAAGCAAAAATTACTCTAGACAAACATTTGTGTGTATTTTTTTATTGCTGAAGTGTGTTGAAATGACTTCTTCTGCATTCTACTGTACAGACGTAAATTTACTTTCCCTTCAGCCTGAGGCTTATTCATTTTACTTTTGGTGTGAAAAGGCTTTTATACTTGCCTTAGTTATACTTACTAAGTAACATAATTAGTTACTTTTTTTATGGAGTAACGCAATATTGTAATGCATTACTTTTAAAAGTAACTTTCCCCAACACTGCTTATGACACTATAATTTATTCATGCTGCAGTGCATACTGGGAGTTCGCAAATCAGCAACATTCTATGGTATGAAATGTCTTGTTCAGGCAACCCCGTAAGGCTAATTGGAAAACATTTGGAATGTTGTTGGCCTAACATGTCACGAAGATTCTAAGTAATTCTCTTTGCTCTGTGAGTATTTTCTTAGCATTTGTGGATTATTGTGATGTTTTTATCAGCTGTTTGAACGCTCATTTGCAACCCAGTCTCATAAAAATACGTACGTCTGTGTACATTTCTGCAACACCGTTTTTACGTACCTTACTGCACGTTTCGCCGCAGTTTCAAAGAGAAATGTCCACTGAGTGCCGCTAAACCACGGGTTCAATACATGAACCCTGGCACGTTTTTATTACGTTGATATAGGTACGTATTGCTGTGTTTTTATTACGTTTCTTCAGGTACGTATTGCGGCGATTCAGAATTCAAATATCCGGGGACTGTCGCTAAAAGTTAATGCTCTGTCGTGTTGGAAATATGCCCTACACCAAACCCAACCCTAAACCTACCCGATAGTGTTAACAAATGCAAAACTGATATAAAAACACATTTTTTGATGCAACCGTGCCATTTTAACTTCCTTATGTGTAGATTTGAACTGTTTTGTCGAACCGTAGTTACACGGGACTCGACCTGGAGCTCCTCACCGCTCAAGTACATCTCCGTACTCCGTGAGCTACCGTACAAACCTATCGTCTATGAAAACCCATTGATATGAAGCTGGATATGTGCAGTGCTAACAATTAAAAGCATCAGTTTTCAAATCTCCCAGCATATTAAAAATGTTTTGAAGTCACAACATAATACTCTTCAAGTAATTGTGCGAAAATTAGGCTTTATTAATCGAAACTCTGTAAATCATACTGTGAAAATAATTTAAAAGGTTTCGGAGTTTTACTGCCTCTAGTGTTCATTTTTTTTGGAAACTGCAGTGATATGTACTTATTGGTACGTATTTCGCGTCTTGCAAAAATGTGCCCCCAGGGACGTATTTGCCATGAGACCGGGTAGCTCATTTTGATGGCACCCATTCACTGCAGAGGATCCATCGGTGAGAAAATTATGTAATTCTAAATTTCTCCAAATCTGTTCAGATGAAGAAACACATCTGCATCTTGGATGGCCAGGGGGTAAGTAAACTGTTAGAAAATGTTCATTTTTATGTGAAGTATTCCTTTGAAAACCCCATATCAAACCCACAAACATGAAAACAGTTGGCTCTATTTTTTTTTAGTGCCAGTGAAGTACATCATCATGACACATTCATATACAGCATTTATTGTTCTGCAACACATACTGTAAATCAAGATGTTATCCAAACCACCACTTTCTGTCTAAAGTGTTTCTGGGTTTTATATCCAAATGATTCAGACAGTGTTGTCACAATTAACACCTCCCATCTTACAGGTATAAAGTTTCAAATCAACACAGCCAAAACAACATGACAGTAACTTTGCAGAGTCATTTTGAATTCATTGTCAGACTTCCAGCAGTGTCGAGGCAATTCAAATCAACCTTATTCTCAAGGCCTAGTTTTTCTTATAATTTCTTGTTGGTTCATGAAAGAAACCTTCAGATGAAAGGAGCTGACATGACTTGTGGCTGAATAATGAACTGATGAAAATGAGAAGCGCCCTCTCTTTGAGGACAGAAGAGACTCTAGAAGTCATTTAACTAATGTAAGTCTTATTTGAGTTGGTAAATTCAATGGCTTCAACTCAGCACAAAAGCATCTATTTATGTTTGACATCCCTGATGTTTTGTGGATAGAATGTATTGCTTTGGAAGATTCTCATTCATTTGCTGCATTTCTCATAATGAAATTAGACATCGGAAATCATCATTTTCACCTTCTTTGGGCTTAGAAACCGTTAGATTACCACAAAGATATAATGCAGTATATTCAGTACAACAAAGCATTTCTTTGCCAAGGAGTAGAACAATACTTGCTCCAACGAGAAACATTTTCTTTTTGACATTAGCTCTGTTCCAAAATCTAGTGAGCTGCCATGCTGCTTACCGCCTACATAGGTAGCATCCTAATCATCACATACCCTCATAAGCAGTGTTGGGGGTAACGTATTACAAGTAACGTGAGTTACAAAATCAGATTACTTTTTCAAGTAACTAGAAAAGTAACACATTACGTTTTAATTTACAAGAAAATATCTGAGTTACCTTTTCAAACAAGTAATGCCAGTTACTTTGTTTTCCAGTTTATTGACTGACAGTTCTCCTGTCCCCATGCTGAGAGAAATCAGGAGTAAGCTCAGTGTGCGCTGTGTAAACATGACTATACTATAGTATAGTTACTATAGTTCTAGACTAAATGTGAACATGCATTTACTCGTCTCGCTTGCACAGAATCAGTATTCCTCAAAATGAATAAAAACAGTGAAATACAAACTCAGATTATGACAAACCTACAATAATTAAATATGTAAAAATTACAAATATCCTTCATGTATTTAATCCCATTTTTTTAACCAATGTCTTTGCTGCCGACCTTCGATGATTCAGTTCAGCCATACTAATAAGCTAAAAGACTTTAGATAAACATAACATTTGTGTTTCTTTCTTTTTTTTTCTTTTTTTTCTTCATAAAATCCATATTGGCATCACAGCAGAAAGGTTTGTCTGAGCTGCGCACATCACTGTACAGATGTGAATTTACATTTCCTTCAGCCTGAGGCTTATTCTTTTCAATTTTGGTGTGAAAAGGCTTTTTACATTTGCCAAAAATAGAACTTTTTGCATTTAAAACAAACAAGCAAGCCCCTCCCAGATTTAAAAAGTAATGCAAAAGTAATTTAACACATTACTTACCATAAAAAGTAGCTAAGTAACATAATTCGTTACTTTTTTAGGGAGTAATACAATGTTGTCATGCATTACATTTTAAAGTAACTTTCCCCAACACTGCTCTTAAGCAACTGATTTGAAATGCTTTACATAGGCAGCAACTCACACAAATAGCAGTTTGCTCATAATAATTAAATACACAAATACTTTGTAAGATTTTCCACTGTGATAAAGCCTCAGAATATGGCTGAAATGCTAAGGCAAGTTGCTAACCTTTTAGAATTGACCACCTATTATGCCCTAAAATGCTTCCTCTGTAGGCAGCTCAATAGTTTTGAAGCAGAGCACTTGTCATGGTTGCTTAGAAACAATGTGTGTGGTTACGTAGCACAGCAAAAAAGAAGACGAAAAGGAACAAATGAAAACAATAAAAAGAATGTTCTTTGTTCTGACATTTTCGACATAATCCCCAAAGAGTCCAGAAGTACTGCATTGCCATCTCCTGTTTATGAAGTGTGACATTTAAATCTATAGGTGTGTTTGTTCTAAGTAAAAATCAAAAGCTATGATTGCCAATAATGACAAAAACAATGAATTTCTCATAGAGAATCATCATGGAATCATTTGGATGCCACATTGTTCGTCAATATTGGGAATTAAATTGGGAATTGGGGATTCATTTTAAATGGCCAAGCAGAGAACAAGGAATCAATTCCTTCATATTCGTCCCAACACTACACTGCACGTGCCAATTATGTACAAGCAGGAACATCGCAAGCACACACAGAATAGCTGGCATAGGGATTATATACATGGCACTTCAGTTTATATCTTGGTTATTGTGTGCCATAAACATAAAAAAAAAAGAAGATGTTTTTCTTTCATTATGACAATGGCTTTTAGGTCTGTCACATTGCCTTTTTATATGAAAATTATGCTTTATTTTGATATATAACAATGTTTAATGCCAATTTGTGAGAGCTGCATACCAAACAAAAATCAGTCTTGTAGTGAATTAAACAAAATAAAAACACTTGAAAATTATAAAAACTTTGCAATCAACTGGAGATGAGCATCTCTGCCAGTGTTGTAATTCAGTAAGAGTGTGTGGTTGACATTTACACATTCAGTCTGGGTTGTCTTGAAATTCATAAAGCAGTATGCTCCAGAAGACCTGGGAAGGGTTTGATTTTCATAAGCTGTAAACATTCCCAAATAAGCAATCAGGACATTTGTTTTGATCTGTTTAATTAGCCCAAACGAATCTTTATTTGGGCAGAGGACCTTGAGGCTTTATATTCGTTTTATCCTCCTAGATCATGCTCACATATCTTACAGAGCTTTTAGCTAAAAAAAAAAAAAGCCTCCCGCTGTATAACATTCCCCAGCAGTGGTGGAATTTCAGCAACAGTTCAGATTAGGTAACAAGTCTCTCAAAGGTCCTCAGCCTTTCTCATTCATATGTATTTTTCATCAAAAATTGCACAGCTCTTTCAAATTATAGAAATGTCTCAGGAGAGATCTTACTTTGCGATTTTATGAAGAACCTTTCTGTGCATCTAATATTTGATGTGTAAGTAGGCTACTGACTGTACTAGAAACATTCACAAGGTTACATATTAAGATAATGATTCACTTCATAACTAGTTGAACTGAAAAATCTACCTGATATATTAAAATGGACAAACTGAATCTGTGAATAAAATTTTAATTGAACAGGAACAGAAGCATCTACATACTATAATATGCAGATAAGTGGAAAAAAAAATCAAATTTCTATATTTTATGTATAATCTATATTAATAATATATTCTTTTTCTATATTAATTTATTAACAAACAAATGTTAAATTATTTAATCTGGCATGAATAATCTTCGATAACAGTGATATAATACAATATAAGTATGTAACAGTGATGTTTACACATTCATTTTTTCTTGTTCTTTGAACAACCAACTGCAAATGTTGATAATTTGTTATAATTTGAATGCAACATTGGGATAGCTATATTGTGACATTTACACTTAGCTGTGTTTATTGGTGTGCACTGTCCTATAAAGACAGGACAGTAATTTAAGCAGGACATTCTTAATTTGAGATTAACCTGCCTGTGATTACATTCTCCCCAGGTTCAAAAAGAGTTCAACATCATTACCATTCTCTCTTCCTCAACATCTTTCATCAGTCATGCATGACTGAATTATGATGACTGTGGAATATGTAGAACAATTGCATGCACTATGTTAACTCAGAGTGATATTTTCTTATGCACATTAGTACTTTTGAACATATTAATATAATAATAAATTAATAAATCCCCTTTGTCGTGAACAGAGCTTCTGACATATCTGAGCAGTTAGAGTGTATATTAAAGGGAAATGTTTAAATTAATTTGATATTTGTGATTACTCATGCTGTCCACTGTTCAGAAATTATTCAGGGGTGTTTAATATTCTTGAAGATCTCCACAGTTAATTAGTCATTACTCCGGGATCAAAAGATTGTGCCAATTCACAGTCCTGCTCTTTTCATTCCTTTATGAAGTTTCGCAGATGTTATTTCACTGTTATATAGATACTCTGCACTGTAAAAAAATAAGTGTAATTTTAACTGTAAAATTTTGTAAAAATGCTACGGAAAAAAAAATGTTAATAGGTTAAGAGTAAATTCCCGTACTATATACAGGGAAAAACTGTAAAATATCTAACCAGACATTTCATGTAATTTTACAGTAAAATGCTGTTAATTTGACAGTTTTTAGAAGTAAAAATAACAAATAAATGCATAATTTACAGTCAAAAACTGTAAACTGATATTAAGTTTTTTTAATAGTTTTTGTTATGTATATTTGGGCTTTGTTACATTTTCTGTTGTTTAATGAAAGTTTAATGCATTATTTAAGTATCATGTGTGTTACCATGATGGTGTTTTGTGTTTGCATGAATGACTCTGTGCACCTTCTATATATTAGTATATACTTCTGCTTGTGGCGAAGCTACTTGTGATGAGCTTTGATTCTTCATGTGGCTTTCTCTTTTACCACCTGCATTATTATGGTGGTTGTCAGTATGTTAAAGGTAGAAAACAGATTTTAATAGCAGTGTGCATTGTTGAATTTACTGGTTTACATTCAAATTTTCTTGTTTGTAAATTACAGTTTTATACTGTAAACTTTACAGTTTTTGGCCGTAAATGTGTTTACAGTTTTTCTGTATTTTTTACAAAATTATTCTGGCAACCACAGCTGCCAAAATTATTTTGTAAAAACTACAGAATTTTTTTTACAGTGTGGGTAATAAACTAAACTAAACTAAATCTCTCACGCTCTCGTTTTCCTTTGAGAACAAAAAAACCTTTTTTGATACTACCGCAAAAAACACCAACAAAGATGTTTACTGGTGTCTGTTGGGGCAGTGTGAGCCAGCCAACAAGACAGTAGGGTCTGTAAATACTTTTTAAACCGCACCTGACTACTTGAAATGCTTGTTACATTACTAAAAAATTATGATGTAAAAAAAAAAAAAACTTTTTCACATGCACCTGTATGTTTAAAATTCAGATCACACAGCCTCTGTCTCACCGAGCACCTTTTGGCTTTAGTGATTACTGTCACAATGTTCTTTGTGTTTCCATCTGTGCATTCATGGGGGTGAGCAGCAGCATGCATCACAAAAAAGCAACATAAAATCACATAATCACATGAAAGCAACAGAGGACAAATGCAGTGAAGTATTTAAAAAAAAAACATTCCATGCATTTTTGTGGGCTTAGTTCAGTTTTGATGATTGACGATGATTGTGGTCGGAGGGGATAAGAAATGTGTAAAAGCTTGTTAAAAATGAAAGACAGCAGTAATAATAACTATTAAGCATCTTAAAACCAATTTTAGAGCAGGTCTGTCTTGTTAAGGAAGGGAACTACTTTCTGTTCTTTATCCAGATGTGCTGGGGGTTCAGCAGGGGTCAGGATGGATCAAACACTGCCTTTGATCCTTTGGGAAGATTACATCATCCATTCTGCAAGAAGTAGTGACAAAAATGTGTGTGAAATAGTTGGAATAAAGGAAAGAGAACATTCACCTACATAGTAACGCACAAAACCCCCACACATCTATGATGGAAAGAGAGATGTTGGAATGTCTGGTTCAGCTAAAAGATCTTCCTTCTCTGTCTTACAAAAACAGGACAATTAGTATTTATGCACCTATACAGCTGAGATCAAAGCAGGTGTGGAGATGCTAGAGAGGATGTTCAGATGCTGGTAAAGTTTTCTACAATAGCATACAGTATGTGTATTAGCTGTGGATCACTGAGTGTTCCTTGGTGGCCCTTGGGAAACAGTAACCAAAGTAAATGGCTTTCTTCTACTTGCTCCATCTCATTATCTATCATCCATCATTTGGTTCTGAACGGGCTTTCAGTGTACCGAGACTTGCTACTGCCAATACATCCATGACATGCTGCTGTGAGCATGTAAGAAATACTGCTGCTGCACATATAACATATATGAGACAACCCCCCCAACAAAGCAGGAGACACAGAAATGGACAATACAGCCAAATAAATGCATGTCGCTGAGTGTAAGAATATAAACTCCTGCATCAGCGGACATGCATATATTCACACATATGGAAAGAACGAAAACAGGTCAGAATAGAACAAATACCCCCCAAACAAGCAGATCTATTGCCAAGACATATGCACTGCTGCTGCTTCAAAGAGCCATGTGAACCGCATGTATAACTATCTATGTGTGCCTGGGCTACCATGCCGACCAGCTTAACACTACTGGCCCATGGCTATGTGTGCCTTGGCTACCATGCCGACTGACTTAACACTAGTTAGAATGTGCACTATGTGTAGTTCATTGGCTGCTGATACAAAAGAACCAATCAGTTGCACCATCTAAAGTTTCATGACAGAACTTTGTATTTGATGCCAAAGGTAATACTAATTTAAACTCCAGCATTCACTCCATAGATCTGTGCCTCAAGCCAAACAACCATGTGATCACACTTATTTCAGGATAAAACATTTACACACAGAGAAAAAAAATGGTTTAAAATTACATTAGGGGAGAGTGGGGTAAGATGTGTCATTTTTTACTTATGTGGTCCTCAAGATAAGGGAAAATGGAAAAAAATTCCACCCCTACCATTTGTTTCTCCTTTTCACAGTCTGGCAGAAATGATGGGTGGCTCCAAAATACAAGATCACATGACAGTAAAAGTGTACAGTTGCCAAGATACAGGTGGTGGGTCAACTTATCCACTGGCTCAACTTACCCCAGTCTCTCCTATGTGATGGCGTACATGGATGCCACACTGACATTTAAACTAAAAGGTGTCAGAAAAATTGTGCATCTGTGCCATGTAGGAAATCTCACTTAGATGCCAAATCAGTTGCTCTTCCTCACACGATGTCAGCATGATTTCTGAGCCAATTAAGAATACTGAGCAACACCTATCTCACATTACACCATATGACGTCTGTGTTAACATGAGCAGCACAAACAATTACATACTTAGTGCAACACACTTTCCTATTTAAAAAATATTGCTTTATTCGAGCAGTCAGTGTTTTCGTACAACAGATTGTCTTGTTTTTGAGACATTGTCCAATGTCCTAATCTAAAATTGTGATTTTACACTTGTCCCCTGATGCTCCACATGCTCCACATGATGCTCTCACCTGTCATTGTACCATTTACCAGCACAACGATGAATCTGATTTTTTAATTGTGGTATTACTATATACAGCAGGGTGCAGTTAGGTCAATTTCAGACAACAGAGAGCTGACAAAGGAAAACAATTAATTCTCAGTCTGTGATTTCAGCAAACAAAAGTCATTTCAAAAGTATCAAAGCGACAATGAATCTTACCTTGGCTGAAAAAGCATAGCTTGATGTGAATTGTGAATGCATAACTGGTCACCGCGACCAGTTGCTGCTGTCTGTGTAAATATGATGGCTATAAATGCTTTTATGAGAAGCAAACTAAATACATCCCCAGCTGCTTAGATACAAAGTCATCTCTGCAGCTGACATCCTCGTAATTAAGTGATAGTGTGTCGGATGTGTTTAAAAATTCACTGATGGTTCACAACACAAAACATATTCCCCTTGTTCACTGTGCTTAGCAATTTTCTGAATAAATGACTACTGTGCTAGTGATTACTGTTCTTTGACGAGTCAAACAAAAACAGTTCTATACTGAGACAAATAAAAAGCTAGACTGTGTTTTTTTTATAATAATTGGTTATGATTTATCATGCACATCTTTGTTTAAATAATATTTTTTTTATCGTATGCAGCAACCCACATGTATCGCTGTATGTTTTTATTCAGCAGAGATATTTTCAAAGCACCAATAAATTGTAAATGTCTAAAGTTGTTTTCTACTAAAAACGTTTATTATAGAAACTAGAAGTGTCAATAAATTAAAATGAACTTTGATTATGGTGTAACCAAGTTTCAACAACTTTTTAATTTAAGTAATATAATATCAGTACATGTTGTACACTTTGATGTTTAGCTATTTTACTTACATTCAATTATTTTAATATTTAAATAATCCAATCATTTAAAAAAAATTTGGAAGTTTGTGAAGGCCCCTTAATGGGCCCGACCCCTGGTTAAGAATCATTGATTTAGATGTCCTCCTTTTCCGACTAAAAATATAAATAAATGGCATGTTATTTAGTGATTAGAGAAATTATTAGTGATTGTGAAAGGACACAGGTTTATTTGTCTGTCTCTGAAAATAAACAGCATTTCTGAAGATGTTAGTTGTTACCATGACAATGCAATAAAAGCAGCACTAGTGCTGTACACCTCATAACTGTGCAGTTATAGAAGCTCGCAATATTTATCCTACAACAAACAATAAAATTATATATATTTCAAATGTTTCTTCATATATAGCTCTTTTTAATATTTGGTATTTTTAATCAAGACAGCATCACCGCTTGTTGGCATGCACCCTAGTGTGCCTTTTTGGTAAATTAATATTAAATCACACTCCATTTAAAACCTTTCACATTATTGCCTAAAAATAACAGCACTTTCAAATAACCTTGACATTCACTGACTTTTTAATTTAACCCTCCATTACTGTATTGATCACTTGTTATTGTAGGGAATTGCAGTCACCTGCAGTCACCTCCTCCAGGTCTGTTCTTTGTCCTTATATAATGTGTGGTGAGTCATGCTGACATTCCCATATATACTGCTACACACTAGAACCATGAGAAGGAATGAAACATCACTCACCTTTAAGACCATGTCAAGATCAAAAGACCTTGAGAGTAATATAAAGAACCAGGTTTAAACCATACAATTTAGAGTCTGCCAAATGGACCGGATCCAGATCTTCTGGGTCAAAGCATGGTCAATTACTCAAAGCCACCTGCTACAAGTGCAATGCTGGGTTCTGGTCAAGCACTCCACAGCTCTCTGACAAAAAGCAGATGGACTTTCAGCCGTTCCAAGATTATGAAAGTGTGTATGGAGACAAAAGAAAAAAATGGTAATCAGCTTTTTTTTTTATAAAGACCAAAATGCTGTTCATTGGCTATTGATGCACGAGAAATTATCATGTCATCCTGTAGATGGCAGTGTATCCACTTACTGTTAAAACTACTTGTATCCTGACAAGGAGTTTTAACATTTAAAGGAATGGTTCACCCAAAAATTAAAATTCTGTTATTATTTAATTGTTTTGTCTTTTTACCTTTTTTTTTCCAAACCTGTATGACATCCTTTCTTCCTTGAAGCAATGAGGTGAATTTTTCAATAGAGCGCTGCAGTGATGACATTTTTTATTTTTTTTTAGGCCAAGGAAGTTAGCATCACCCTGGCTCTCCTGACAAAAAAAAACAAACAAAAAAAAACATAGGACTTTTCCATCAGACAGTATTAAAAGTAGAAACAGGCTATAAACGAACTACACCACGGTCACTTCAATGTCACCATCACTGAGCTTCCAGAAATTCTTTCAGTGTTTAATTTCAAGAACATTTTCCCTGAAAATCTAAATTAGAATAGTTTGCCAGAATGTGATTATAAACACAATAAGGCTATGAAAGTGGACTAGTGAGTAGATGAGTTTATCTGTTCGACCCAATGAAGTTTCATGTCCCTGACAACCTCTGTAGTTCCATTTAGCCACGCGTTAGCAGTCAACCACCTTTTCAAGACAAGTAAAAGCTTTAAAAAAACATCACAAGGGGATGTTACTGATTTATTTTATGCCGTAGACTAAAACATGAAAATATTTTGAGCTTATATTAACCACAGACATCATTTCAGGCATTTAACCAAAGACCCACTGACTTCAGGATTGAAAAGTGCTAAGTGAGTTCTAAAATGCTAACTTGTTTCCAGGTTTTGGCCTACAAAAACATGTAATCCCTGCAGCACTCTATGAAATTGAATCAGGATATGGGCTGTTGATCTACAAAATTACAAAAGCACCATAAAAATGCCATAAAAGCGGTCCATATGACCAACATTTCAAGTCTTCTGAAGCAGTTCAACAGCTTAATTTAAGTCATTATTCACAAAAATCTACCTCTCCTTAAAGCTATTCATAAGACTTTTTGTCTGTTTGTCAATGAATCAGTTGATGCAGTTCACAAAAACAAAGTGATTTGATCACAAATCAGACCAATTCCCGAGCTTACGGTCTCACAGATGAAGATATCATATGGCTTCTGAAGACCTTATCTCCTGCTGAAAGAGTGTTGTATTGGTTGCCCATTTAATTTCCTGCCGCTTTAATTCAGGGGAAATTCAGCTGAAGGACACATTCGTCACGTCTTTGCTATGCTAGGTGGAACAGAACCTCAAAAGAGCCTCAGATCTTCTTATCTATCACAGCCTTTACATCTTGCAACAAAAATTACTATAAAATCTCTTTTTAGAGTGTTTTTCTCTTTTTAAAGCTAAAAGCTTTTAAAAATATAAAGAAAACAGGTTTGAAATCAGTGCATTCAGTTGTCTGGTTAAGTGACATTCTGATGAAACATTTGACACAGCATTGAAAATATCATGGAAAAATATCTGCCTCACAAGAACCCACCAACCGAGGTGCTGGATTCCTGTCGTTCTCCAACCCCTGACATCAGGCAAAGGCGAGCTATTTATGGCTGTGCTTGAAACATTAGGTCCAGCCATGCTGCTCACAGCCAGCTTCTATTGGCATCAGCCCACACTGAGGATTCAAACATTTATGAGTAATAAAAGTTCTTAAGACAAGATGGCTCTTCAACGCTTTATCTATAATGATAAAGGTTAAATAATCCCACAGACTGGATGTTTTTGAGGGCAGCTGTAAGTAACTAGGGCAAAAAAGAAACAAACAAAGTAGATGGAGCATTTCCTGGAAACATGATTGGTGGACAGTTTATTCTAGCTAAGCACCCTTGCACATTCCATGGACATTTTCCACCTTGGTGTGAAGAAATGATCGGTTTATGTACCATATTCACCTTGTTAACAGAACACAATGCAAGCATTTACAATACCACAAAAAAGCATTTCTTAAAACCACTGGAAGGCCCACAGAAAATTTAACTTTCTTGTGTAACATTACAGTAATAAAAATACTGACAAGTTCAAAAAGACATTTTATGGTATGAAGTAAATAGCATTTGAAGAAAATCTCAAATATCTTGGGTCAAAAAGGAAAAAAAAATCGGAACAGCATGTGCAACATCTAACTTTACCAGCAAAGTTTGTAATTATTGAATAAAATATCTGTACATCAGAAAACAGATATATAAAAGGTATTCTAATATTTTTTATCTAAAATTTGTTCACTTACAAATATTTTGGACCAAATATATGACTGCAGAACATTTTTATTTATTATGGCTAATACTTCTTTCTCTCTCAAAAAAACAAACAAAAAAAGACAAAAAGTCACACTGATGGTAATTTCACTAGGGATGCACCGATACCGATACTGAGCTCCTGTACTCGTTAAAATGCCCCGATACCACACAGCATGTGATAAGTGCCATATTCAGACAAAGAAACACCGACAACAGAACAACAGACAGCAGAATGGAGTTATTAGAGATTAAGCATATCTACGAATATACTGTTAAACATTAAGTATTAACGCCTGTATAGCTGATGTGCGCGAGATGATAAGCAAAGCACGCGGAGTGAATTGAGCGCGCGGCGGTGCAGATGCGCGAGCTTGTCGAGTGAATATACCTTTCTCACAGACATCACTGGAAAGTTTGTAGTTCGGTCGGATACGTCAAAAACAAGTAAGTAAAACAATGCACAAGTTACTTAACGGTAGGGAGAGAAAGCGAGCGAGAGAGCGAGCGAGCGCACTTCTGTTGTGTGATCTTTGATGTTCACTCATTTAGCACACGCATCATTTGGATTAAAAACTATGCAGGACACTATAGTTCATTTATGTAAGTGAGGATAGCAAAAAAAAGTAAACTGTGACAAATTATACCAAACAATTCTTCATACAGTGGACTACCAGTAAAACTGATAGAAATTTGGGACCAAAAATTATTCAGACCAAGTCTGGGAAAAAAAAATTGTTGAGGTTTGCATGAAGCAGGATGACAGCATGCCCAGGAGACTACAGGCTGTCATTGAGGCTAAGGGTTGCCGGACTAAGTATTGATAGTTGGTTAAATACTGTCATACTAACAGCTGTCTGAATAATTTTTGGTTGATTGTAATTCATTACATACCTTTCTATCAAAGTTATCTAACATTATCAAGCTGAATTTGTTCTGACACAGTTTAACTCTGAGTTCTTGTCATATTTTATTACCATTTTCTAAACTATAGCGAATAAACTGTGATAATGTGAGAAATGTTGAAGGTGTCTGAATAAATGTTGGTTTGACTATCTATTTGATAAATTAAAATAACCAACTAACATTATACATACTCTTTTGGTTTCTGTACCCACTACCCAATATTTAAAAAATTTACAAATGCAATAAAAATATCGGTATAGGTACTCGGTATCGGCAAGTACCAAAAATAAAAGTATCGGTATCGGGCGAGTACTGGAAAAAGTGGTATCGGTGCATCCCTAAATTTCACAATTTAAAATATACTCTTTTAACACCAAACAAAACATTTTCTTTGTACATGTTAATAAATAAATAAAAGTTAAAAGAGAAAATGTTGGTCCATTAATGTCGGGAGAACTACTTCCTTAAACTGTTGAAACATATAACAATTTATTATTTAACTTCATATCTTATCTTGTCAAATCCAATATGGCAATATTTCAATATTCTGTGCTTCATATGCAATATAAACAGACCTATAATTAAACCAACATAAATTGGCTTTGTTTGCATTCAGCATATTGCACGCCACCTCTTCAATTATTTGAATTATGATATGCTTTCACATTACAGCCATTCTGAAGGCATATACATTCAGATCATCTACCACTTTTCTTCTGAAAAGTCTTAAAATGAGTTATTGCATGAAGAATAAGGTAAACAGTAGCACATAGAATGGCAAAGCAGGGCTCGCAAAATCGCTAGCCCGACGTCCCGGGGCTATTGTGTTTTCCAGTCGGGCTACCAAAATGCATCACCGTCCTGCCCGACGGGCTATCTTGAACAGTGATATAAAATTCCTTCCTTGATTTGCGTTGTTCACTAGCTTGTAGGGGTAAAACGGATCATAGTTGATCATTTGCACGCGTTTCTAAGTCTTGCCGATTTAAACATTCAAGTGTTTTAAACCATTCATGCGCATTCGGAGCTGCGCGCACAGAGAGCCGCGTTTCAGACAATGCGCGTACACAGAATTGATTCCTCTTTCGCATATCCTTGCATCTGAATGAACACATACACACAAAATTATCTCAAAATAACTGTCTCAGCAAGTATTCTCGTAAACACAGTCGGTTACATCTTACGTAAACAGTGGTGAAAGAAATCTCAAGTGCATCATTATATTGGATCCGTGCATTCGGTCTTAAAGGGGCAGCAGCCTATAAACAGCCTACTGCTGTTCCATAAGCGCCACCTGCTGTCAAAGAGTGAAATTTGCGTCTCATTCACAAAGCTAAAATCAGACCATTCTGTTTTTGCTAAAAATTTCGAAATTATACAATCTAATTGCAATCTAAATAACATGCATTTAGCATCTTTGTTTGGATCGTGATTAAAATGTAGTGGTTGCCTCTGATTTTAAATGAAAAAAGCACAGCCAAAGCCTTAGTTTGTTTATATGAAGAAATACATTTTATTTGTATGATTTAATTGTTTGTTTTGGGATTTGTTTAAACATTTCAAGTTATAGTTTTATTATTTGACATATTTCAATTTCACAAAGAAATGTGCAGCTAATATGATCCGAGCCGTGGATTTTGTGATCCATTGCACCCCTACTCTCTTGTCTTGTTATTTGAAGAAAAAAAGCAATCACTTAAGTTTTTAATCATGCTGATTTGTGCGCAGTGAAGTTCAGCCGATGTCTTTTTTTTTTTTTTATTCGCGCTACTTAAATTCATTTTGGGCTACCAAAATCTGAAGAATGTCTGCCCGAAGGGGTACCAGCGATTTTGAAATTTTGCGAGCCCTGCAAAGGTTGCCTGACACACCATATCTTCAACGTTCATTTAAAGTCCACTCAGGATTACTGTAAAGCACTGCTTTCATCACTCGGCAGGACGAGTCCTCATTTCCACACCACAATCACGCCAATACCGACACTGGCAGGATCACTTCACTGTTTCACTGAAAGAAAAAGATCATTAGACCCATCTATTTGAGCTAAACGTTGATCTGACTGCCTGGCAACCAAGGTCTGAACAGCGTCACAATAACCACACATGTCAGACAGACATTTTGCTTATTGTTTCCATACTTTCCCTTCTAGAGCCTGCAGTGTGCTTCTAAAATGCTAGAGGATGACAGGTCAATGCCCTTGTACGGTATGAAAAGATTGCCATTCAGTTTTATAGAGCTTGAGTGCGAATCACTTTCTAATTGAATTGGATAAAATTTTTAATCTGATAAAGATGGTTTGTCCTGACCACAGTGTATTTTATGCAGTGAATTATTGGTTGCAGACTGCATGAAATAATAGAAAAAGGCATTTACCAATACAAAAACAAAAGAAAAAAAAAGAATCTATTTTAAAGTTTATTTTCAAGGATATTTTGTTTTGTTTTGTATGATAAACAATTATGGTAGTGCACTGGGTTGCCACTTGATATCCAATGTAAAATCTGAGTCCTGAACCATTTGAGAGCCACTGGTTTAATAATCTGATAAGTAAGTGGCCCTAATGCACCACATACTTAATGCAAACTGAATGAAGTAAAAGAAGAAATAAACACACTCACTTCATACAACATTTGTGTCGGATGTGCCGACTGGAGCAGCTAAAGCTTCACGTGTGTTTAGTGAACTGAGCTTCTCATCTTCATCACTTGTTTCCTTTGTTCTCTTCTTTCTTCTACATGGATTATATTGTTTGCTGTGAAACGAGACAGGAAGAGAGGGAAAAAAAACATTCAAGGTTAAAAACACTGTAGATTGACTCTGTTAAGCTATGAAAGTATTAATAATGTAACACATCACTCACTGTGTACAGACACATATGAAGACGATGAGCAGAATCAGAAAGACCAATCCTGCGACCACACATGCAATGATTATTTTCCTTCGTTCTCCTACATGATAATCAAGATCAAGATATTCACACCTAGTGCCAATATATCCTGTTTCACACCTGTGCAAAAAAAAGAAAAGAAAAATCTACATTTTCATATCTGACTGGTTGAGAGAGGGACAGGTCAAAGTCTCACCTGCATGAAGGAGTGTTCTGCTCCTTTACAAAACGGCAAACACCATGGATACAGTAATGCTTGTATTCTTTTGGACACTTAGAAAAATGCCCACTCCATTTGTGCTCATCATTTGAATCTATAGATTTGAAATAGGTAAACATATCACCATTAGACACATACACATAAGATTTTTTAATGTTTCTGAAAGACTCTTCCCAAGGCTGTATTTATTTGACCAAAAATAGTAAAAACAGTAATATTGTGAAGTATTATTACAATTCAAAATAACTGTTTTTGATACTATTTTCAGGATTCTTGGAAGAACAGAAAGCTCAAAAGACTTCACTGACACTTTTAATCAATTTAAAACATCCTTGTTTAATAAAATTAATCTATTTAGTCATAAAAACTGGTAAGTAAAATACAGTGGGAATTCACAAATACTAAAGTAATAGGCCGGTTACTTAAACTATAGGTCAATACAAACCTAAACTATTTATATATTCTATACTTTGTCTAAATAAATAAAAAAATACACCAAAAACTAAAATCAGTCATTTAAAATATCACAAGTGAATTTAGGCATCTTGCTGTACATAATGCACAGCATGAAAAAAGGGATATTCACTTTGAGATTTGTTAAAGATTACATTTAACAGTGTTATCAAAGCTGTTTGTGTTTTTAAAATTAAACTTTATGTGAATGTTAGCTAATGGCAAAGGTGATCTATATGAACATACACAATAAAGATCCAATATCGATCAATATAATACATGTTAAAAAAAAGCTCTAACTAAAATAATATCTATGTATTGTGGGTCCTTACAATACAGAGTAACACAACCAGGGTTGTCTGTTTACTTATTTACAATATTATGCATGTCATTATACAAGCCAACTGTAAACGCCAAACTCAAGAGGATTGAGCAAGAAAAAAGACCGGTCTACAACCACTGAAACTTGAGCTTTGACTTCAGAATGAACTAAAAGGATCTAATTACCACCTCTGGCCACATATAACATGATCCGAGTTCAGTCAGAGAGGATTATCTGCTATACAGAGATGCTAAACTTGAGCTTGGGAGCGTTATCACTTCTTAAATAAAATTACAAGGCTTAAAAGTGTCAAAGAAGCTTGGTTATAATCATAACAGCCCAATTTTCCTCAGTGTATGCAAATGCATTTGGCAGAATTCTGTGGTGATCAATAACACCAGTGAAAATTTGTGAAAAATGCCATAAGAAAATCTTTTAATTTAATATCCTATTTATCTCTTCAGCAGGTGGTCAGGCTTCAAGACTTTCACGTCATGCCCAGGGGGAAGCCCAGCTTTTACAACACAACAGGGGTAAACACAGTGTTACATCTCACGTCTTTCAAGTCAGTGGTAGACAAACCTCACCACAGCTTCGAAATACGCTTTCAGGTGACGGCGAATTTTATGGAAAATATTGAAGGCTTGGTTTGCTCATTTCACTAGGGGTGACAATGGTATTTACCTGTGCAGTTGCTGCTGTTGTCATGGTGATCGCATGGTGTCTTTGTGGTATTCCATTCAGCCTGGGAGTATTTGCATAGGACAACAGCTGTCCAGGCAAATGTTATAGTGGGTTATATAGGCCTTTTGATTGTGGTTACACTTTGAAATCCCTCCCTTTATGATTAACCAATAGAGTGCCTTCTAATGTGCCAAACTGGCTTCCAGTGCTAAGAATAGAATCTTTCATAGTATTATAAAAGAAGTCTGACACACAACTGAAGCAAAGACGCACCCGCTGCTGATGTCACGAGCACATTCATAAATACAAGTACATAAAAGACGGTAAAGTTGGCAAACGGGTACTTCTACAATATGCAGTGTCGTAAAATGTTCTATAGCTCTTGCAAACGAACAAAACAATGGTGGACAGTACCTGTTATTATTATTCCCAAAATGAACCTGCGCGTCCTGTCCATTTTGCGTTGCGCGTCAAAGCGAAGACTTCATTCCCTGTGTTGCTTCAGAAGTCATGTCCTTCATTTTAGAGGGATTATTTTATTGAACAACAACACTGAGTTGCTACAAACTTTCCAGCAGCCTTCCCAAAGTTTACCTTCGGGTTTCCTCAAGTTTAGAGGAGTGACGGGTTGGATGGCGATTATTGAACCGCGTGTGGGAGGCGCTAGTGAGTTATCTCCGCCTTTATGCGTGAATGAACATTTACTATGGGCTTTTACACGAGTTTAGACTAACAGAGATGTTTAACTTTTATTAGGCAAAGGATTCATGTTGATACACATTGCATAATCAGCGTTTCCTATAATGGCATGTGAATGTTGCCATATTAATTAATACATGTATTTACATACTTTATGACGCTTATACATGTTTTTTTTTGCTTTTACATGCTTTTACACACAGGAACAATAGTTTGATAGCAAATAATAACTGACAGTTCTACTTTAAACCATCTATTGGAAAACCCTGAACTTTAAAACGCATAGCCATGGAATGGCAGCAAGGTTTAGAGAGAGACTAAAGCACATTCAGTAAAATAAAGACTTTTATTGAGTGCAAAAAAAAAAAAAAATCAATGACACAGCATCACACAGTCAAGCGTAGCGTTAGTTCTGGCAGTTTGATGGTAGTGGTCCTGACAGAAATATAATCATGACGGGGAGTACCATCTCTGAAACCTCGTTGAAAGAAGAAATAAAATCTAAGAATTCATGTGTCTCATGAATGTGTTCATGTGTCATATGTTAAGTATTTTTATGATTTATTAACACATTTACAGATTTTTTAAATCCAAATGTTTCATTTTTAAATTATGCTTTTTAAAGATAAATTAGTGAAATTATGAGATCAATCAATTCCTATTTTATTATATTGACAGTCTTTTTAGCAGTAAGTAATAAAAAATGGATTTGTGAAAGAATAAAAAATGGGATATCGTGATTATGAATACAAAATGAAGACAAAATAAAATGGAGAAAACGCACGTCATATTTGTGTGCCCTTGGAATCAAAAAGTAAAAAAAAAAACCTGGTTCACCGAGTCATTAGAAATACTTCAGTCAGGGTGCCCAAGGGGTAGCCTACATCTCTGACTCTCCCTAAATCCCCTCAAGTTTCCAGACGGCGCCTCTTAATGAAGCTGAGAGGGCTCTGTGGACACAGCACACTGCTGGAGTGAGGATTTGTGTTCATTGGCCTTGGGATTTCTCATGGGAGATGGAGACGATGTGTGACTGGCACTCAGGCCGGGGTTGCCAGAGTTTGCTCTCCTCGTCGCACACAAGCCACGTATTATCAAGGGTCACTGCAAGCAACGACCCCTTCAGCATCTGCCATGCTCAACTTAGCACAGACACGGCAGGGCTTACTGTGCTCGTTCATGAGAGAGCCACGTAAACTGTGATTTTCAGTAAAATGTGCTTATAAAGTTTTACAGATTGATTGCATATATCTTTTACAAATTTACTTTAGAATGGAAAAAGTAATAGAAATATATAATTTTCACCAGCCAATCATGTACATCTAAGTAAAATTATAATTATGACATTATGAGATACTACAGTACAATTACATTTAATCATTTAGTAAACACTTTTATCCAAAGTGACTTAAAAATGAGGACAGTAGAAGCAATCAAGCCAACAAAAGAACAAAAATATGTAAGTGTTGTGACACTTAGTCCCAGTTAGTCTACTGCAGTTTTTTATATAATAGATAAAAATAATAAAAATAGAAATAGAACAGAGAGAGCTAGTGTTAGATGGTCAAGTTATTATTTTTTATAATAAATAAAAAGAAAACAAGTAGGTAGAACAGAAATAGAATAGAGAGTGCTAGTGTTAGAGGGTCAATTTTTTTTTAAATAAATAAAAAGAACACAAGTAGATAGAATAGAAATAGAAGAAATGCTAGTGTTTGAGGGTCAAGTGTAGATGGAAGAGATGTGTTTTCAGCCATTTCTTGAAGATGGCTAAGGACTCAGCTGCTTGGATTGAGTTAGGCAATTCATTCCACCAGCAGGGAACAGTTAAGGTGAAAGTCTGTGAAAGTGATTTTGTGCCTCTTTGGGAGGGCACATAAGTCCGAAGCAGTGAATTTAGGTAAAGGGGTGTATAGTCACAATTATGAGATACAAAAAAAAAGTCATAGTTATGACATAAAAAGGGGAAAAAAATTATAACAAAAATCATGACAATATTGTGTCAAAATTATAAAATTATGACAAAAAGTCAAAATTATAAGAGTTATAATTAGCCTACTACATAACTCAAAATTAGGAGAGAAAACAATTATGACATAAAAAAATGATGAGATAAATTATTATGAGATAAAAGCCATAATTATGACAAAGACTTAATTATATTAAATTGAACAAAATTGAAATTATGAATCAAAATTATGACATAAAAAGTCAACATTCTGGCAATAACAACTGACAAATTGTCAAATTCTCATAATCTCATAATTTCAACAAAGCATTTCTTTAAACGGGATTCCTTACCTACAGGACATACAGGTTTTTGTAATGAACCTCTTCAACCTTTGGGGTATATGCCAAATAAAAGGTGAAGTATTTATCCCAAACTAAAACCTCACAACACTGAAAATCACCAACAATAAATCATGCTTGTGGTCTTAAAGGTCTGTGGTCTACATTCACACATTGTGTAATATGGCTTCCAAAATTATTCTTGGCCAATTCATGCTCTCAACAGTGGTAAACATCACCGCCCGGTGGGGAAAACAACCCACTGCAGGGTTTTGTCCACTTAGTTTGAGACACAAATTAGGCAATGAGCAAATAAAATGTTGATTAACTTGCTATTATTTGGAAATCTATGCAAAAGCCGTTTTAAAACACCATTAGCAAACCAACAGGTGGCTGGTTAAATAAAATTGCAGTCATTATTTCACAAAAATAGCTTCCCGTTTGAGAACAATCCATATGCTGGTGGCTTATTTTAGATGAGGCCATGCTTTTTCAAACAGTTAAAATGTTAATGTTAAATGTTTACATGACAAAACCCATATATTTAAATAAATCTAACTTTGTTCACAGATTACACAAGCAGCCAGAGTCAAAGACTATTTATCTGTATTTATACCAGCTGTTCTCACGTAGTAACCCACGTTTCAATCCTCTAACAGACTCTCTGCTACAATCATCACGCACAGAGAGCAACGAGTGCGAGACCTCTTATGTCTGCTCTTTGAGAGGATTCTTAAATGCCTCGATCATTTTATGATATATCTCTAAATTTAGCTGAATACACACAGATGTGAATCACACAGACAGAACATGACTAAGAATCAAAAGGCTTGATTGCTATAAGCACAGAGGGCTGCATATCTGCATGAAAAATAATGAATCATTTTGAATCATAAAATGTCCTGACAAATGAGTACATTGATTAAAATCAGTTTATTTTAACAGATGTAAAATAGATTAAATCCAGTGCAAGTTGTTCATGAAATATTAAACAAGTTCTTTGTGGCTACAGCTTGATATTTGTAATAAATATGAATTTTCATAAATAAAAAATGCTGATTTTATACTAAGAGACTGATTCGTTTTATTTGAGTTTGAAGTTCCCTCACATAACAATCTCACAGCAAAATATTTTGTCATCACACATTTTGTGTCCCTGATTCTCCAGTAAAAGCAGTCTTTATAAGAGCTCATTTGCACACCAGAGCTTGTGCTTCAATCAGAACATAGAATGCAAATGAGAACCCAGGCAGCTTGATGTGTTCTCCAGGCGGCAGCTCACGTCCCTTCAACGGAGGAAGTGTTCGGTCATCCACCATCCTCAGCACTTGTCCATTCAATTTGACTGACCTAGAAGATGGACAAAAAGTGGGATTTAACAATAACAGGGTTGTTACTATAACAGTTGATATATAACGTGTCTAATAGCTTCCAAGATTTTAGGTTAAAATGCATATGAATAAATAAGTGAAAGTGTACGTATATCTTAACTGGTCACATTTTTTTACACTTTTATACCACTTTCATTCATCACATTTCTGACTCATTTTAAACAGTTTGAACAAATTATCTAATAAAATGATTCAACGTTGACTATATTACATGCAGTCTTTCTATTAATCTGAGGTAATAAAAGTATAGTAAAGTGTAGTATAGCATCCCCAAAAAAATGATTGCATTGTACAGTCCAAACATTGTGAGATCACGAGACATTACCTGGAATAAAGACTCTGTTCACCAGCCTCAGCTGATTGTAGCACAAATGCTTCAATTGTGCTGTTGGCCATATGGTCAGGCAGAATAATAGTGACTTCATTTTTGTTTAGGTTTAAGGCAAATAAGGTCACAGCACCTGGTCTATAATGTGTGCTGACGAAGAAGAAAAGGACACCATATGAAAGGTTAAGGTAAATGTCTTTAGAAAATAATTATTGTGAACGAGAATACAAGTACCTTTTTCTGTTGGTGCAGTGAAGGTATACCCGTATTGGTTTCTTTGGTCTTGAATTCATATTAACTTCTGCTTTTAAAACCTCTGGGCCAACAAGCCTTTTGTATAGCAATGATAGCCAATAATCCTGCCGTATGTATGAAATAGTTTAAAATACAAAATGTAATGTAAAGAAAGAAAATAAAATAGGATAACTGACTGGTCCAAGTTCCTGGACTGATACAGAAGTTATGTAACAAAGATCAAACACATAAGAAACACTTACTGGAAGAGGATCTAGGTTATCATCCACTAAATGGTAAGTGCCAGAACCAATTAACACCTGTCTAATGACGACATCCAAACCAAGTTTGGCAGCAAGTCCCAGTTTGTCCAGCCACCTTCGATAAACAAAACAGTTTGTGTAATTAGGACAAGTAGAATAATTATGGAAACTTGTGTATCAATAACTGAGTTAAACTGCTATTTCTTTCATTGCCATTCTTATAAACTGATTTGAACACACTGGAAGTTTTAATTTATAAATCATAAATGTTTTTTGACTTACATGAAACCAGCTACAAATGTGTCGGAGAGGCCAACAGCACCTCCACCATATGCCGAGCTTGTCTCTCCTAGCCAAACCTTCTTCCCCGGAGAAACAGATTCAACAATCTGAAGGCAGAATGTTTATCAGTTAATTTCAGTTATTATCTGACATTTCTCACTGCTGAATCTGATCAATCTGATTGCCACAAAAGACTTTCTATTTTAATATATTGTGCAGGATTACTCTGGTACCTCGAGGACCTCGTTAATTTTTGTTGCGAGAGTATCAAGCACTTCAGGGTCAAGGAAATCATGTAAAGACGTGTCTCGGCCATTCACATAATAGCTGTAAAGAAGAAAAACAAGAACAAGTTCAATACAAAGACTCATAAAAAGCAAATTTAATTTATTTCTGATTTTGTGAAAGGAAGTAAATCATAACTTACTGATGCCAGGTGCATGCAGTAATGGTATTTTAAAGGATATTAAAATAGAAACCATTATGGATTGATTTTAAGATTTTACTGCTTGTTTTTAAGATTTTAAATGGGTTGGCGCCGCCTTATTTATCAGAGCTTTTACATGTCCACACTCCTGTCAAAGCACTGAGGTCATCCAATCAGATGCTCCTCGACGTTCCGAGATCCAGGTTAAAAAATAAAGGTGATCCAGCTTTTTCAGTGGCTGCTCCTAATCTCTGGAATAGTCTACCTGTTCACATAAGAACAGCTCGGACTACTGACATTTTTAAGTCGCCCATCTGACCCATCTGTATTCCTTAGCTTTCATTTTGTGTTGAGCTTTGACTGTGTAATTTTTATTGTGTTTTGTTTTGTTTATTTGTTTGTGTATTCTAATATTGTTAAGCACCATGGTTGTTTTTAAATGTGCTATATAAATAAAACTGAAATTGCTGTACTAACTCGCGATAAATTCCCCATTAGGTAATAATTTAAAAGAAGTGAAATTAAACTTACCAGAGAATTTAGTCTTTTTGTATTTTCCCTCTAGTTCCTCCTGAAGTAAAGTCTTTGACTGTAGGACCCATTCTTGCTTTAACCTATTTTCCAACAATGGAGGCAATTCAAGTCTCTCACATAATTTTTCTGTAGGAATAACAGTAGATGTGGCTGATTAAATCCAAAACACATTGAACCCATGTGGTTAAAAGTCATTGCAAAAATTGCTAAGAAATATGAAGGTATTGAGTGTCCAAATAAGTTTTGGGGCGACTACAATCTTTAGATACAACAGGCATGTAGGTGCATTGTATGTTCAAGGTGTTTATGTGAATGAGTTTATTGTTCCCTCATTAAAGCAAAACTGGAATCATGCTGTTGAAGTCAGATGACAAAAACCACAGTCAGCTTTCTCATGTAGTGAAGCTAAGTGACAGAGGTTACCTAGAACAGCGCTGCTGCTGTTGTCTCTCGCTTGAAAATATCTTCCGCGTGGATTGAATGTCATAAAATCTTGTTTGGTACCTCCAAATCGCAGAAACGCTGGGACCAAGGCTTTGGCAAGGGTTCTTAACGTTGGTGAACTGCAGAAACATCATATCACTTCTTTTAAAATTACATCACAACTTTATTCATTTGAGGTCTGCTTTAAGAGAAGTTACTTACTTCAGTAGGTTCATGAACCTCTCCTCGGCGATTAAACTCGCATCTATAGCCACAGAGAGAAACCTTTCGTCCACCCGTCGGGCCACATGGGACAGATCCAGGTCAACACGTATGGACTGAACATCATCAACAGATATTACTGTTTTGGCTCCGACATACAATGCGCCAAACAAAGCAAGAGCTACAATCGTGGAAACTGCTGTGGCCGCAGACTTCATCTGTTCAATCCGCCGGTGTCCACACTCAAGCTTTGCTGGCATCGGTTTCATGCGCTCATCCAAAACACACTGGCGAAATATTTATTTTTATTTACGTTTTTCGTTGTTGTTGTTGTTTTTTGGCACCGTCAAAGCTACTTCCTTCTTTCTTGTTAGACCTGTTCATGACAAAAAAATTTTCATGAAATTTTCATGTTCATGACAAATATCTCACGCTAGTGACTGCAGGCGTGGCTTCAGGAGGATTCTTTTTTTTTTTTCTTTTTTTTGCAAAGCTTAACTGATTGGCTGTAACTCACAACATCAGAGGCAGCGCTGGAATTGGTTTCCCCTTTGTGGCTGACTGGTTATAGAGTATTTATGACACAAAATAACACATGATGATCATGGAAATGAGTAACAGAGATGCTACTAAAAAGAGGTTACTCCATTTTTATTTCAGCCAGACATGTAGGCACAATATAGTTTACATAATGCCAGGTGGATTAAATAATATACATACTATTTACATCATATAAATAAAAATAAACAAAAATTTACAAAGATGGGAGATCAGATGGCAGCATAAACAGGTCATCCACCTCCTCCTGCAAGGCCTCTGCTTTCTCTTTTATTAACATCTGAAAATTAACATTGAGACAGTTAATATAAATAAGCAAGTGTGTTTTCTCTTATATGTACATCTTAAAAGGATAGTTCACCCATAAATGAAAATTCTTTCACACCCTCATGCTATTCCAAACCTGTATGACTTACTTTCTGACGTGGAACGAAGAATTTCCTGAATGTCCTGGTCAGTCTTTTCTCTTTTGCATGCATTGACAATAAATAGTGACCAAAAAGAATTCAGAATCACCAAAATCGTCATAAAAGTAGCCTTCACACACTCTGAGGAAGGCTGAAGACCAAAATGCATCAGTGTGCAGTGTTTTAGTCATTTTAAATAATTCTATTGTGATGCCATAATGGGACTATAGGCTTTTTAACTTTTTTGGACCAGAAGAAGTGCCTTGGATTCCTTTCTATAATAAAAGTAGCCTTCTTGAGCCATATGATAGTGATCATGTGAGGAAATAACTTTATGATGCTTTTATGATGATTTGATCTTTTTGAGGGCCAACATCAACATTTGATGTTAATGCATTAAGAAAAAAAAACAAAAAAAACAATCAAAGCATTCTTCATAATTTCTTAAGTATGAAAGTCATGCAGGTTTGGCTTGAGGGTGAATAAATGATGACAATTTTTTTTTGGATGAACTTAAAGCTGCAGTCCGTAAGTTTTGCCTCTTTGTCGCCATCTCTGTTTGAAAACCTGCAATTGCAGTGGTCAGGCCACTGTGGTGGTAGGCCAGGCCAAAGGGCACAGTCTTCTGTAGCACAGGACACAAGGATCCATTCCCACTGTTCTTCAGTTCACCCAGAAGAGTGGCTTTCTCTGCCTCCTTGTGTTTCAGAAACTCCCTGGAAAAAAAGTAGAGGTTTAATTTCAAATGTCAATGAAACAAAAAAAAATTAAAAGCACTTTAAAGGGATAGTCCACCCAAAAATTAAAATTCTGAAAAGATGGTATTTTGAAGAATGGTAATCAAACAGTTTCAGGTGCCACTGAATTCCACAGTATTTTTTGTCCATACTATGGAAGTCAATTAGACCCAAAACCGTTTGGTTACCAACATTCTTCAAAATATCTTCTGTGTTCTGCAGAAGAAATAAAGTCATACAGGTTTGGAATGACATGAGGGTCAATAAATGATAACAGCATTTTCATTTTTGGGTGGACTACACCTTTAAGGACTCTATAGGTCTACTCACTTATTTAAATACTTGCAGATCATTTCAGCTAGATTCTCACAGTTCTTCTTGGTGGCACAGAAAATGAGGCAGGACTGCTGAGGGATGACTTCAGTAGCCAGAGCTATGATGCGGTTAGGGTCCATTTTCTGCATTCCACTGGAGTACTGAAAAAGTCCATCGCACAAAGGTTCAATAAGCTCAGTAGATTGATATCTTATTGAGTTAAAAAAAAAGAAAAAAAGCTTAGCACTGTGGGGCTTTGGCCATGAGAGATTATCAATACCTTAAAATCCAGGAGTCGTGAGAAACTGAAGCATGTCTCTTCCCTTGGGTCAACTTCATATATGCTGTCCTTTATCTTTACATACTCTTTCAGCTCAACCTACAGAATCACCAGTTATTTATTTGAATTGAGCTGATCAAATTTAAAGCCTTATTAAATCATAGTCACAGTCTTACAGGTCTGAAGTCATTGGTGTAGTTTTCAGCTTTCAGGAAGGTCTGAAGATCTCCCACGTTGCCTAATGTTGCACTCATACCAATAATTTGGGTGGATTCTGTGGAGAAATAACAATGGAGTTAACAGAATCTGTAATGAGTGACCATCACACAAATAGAGTACTGCATGTGTGATTTTCGGGTACTCACTGCTCATGTACAGAATCTTTGACAACGTCATTTCAAGAATTGCCCCCCTGCTCCCATCACCAAGCATATGGAGCTGAAAAAAAAAAAGACATTCATTTGAAAAGCTTATATACACTACTGTTCAAAAGTTTGGGATCGGTAAGATTTTTTTAATTAATCGTTTTATTCAGCAATGATGCATTAGACTGATCACAAATGGCATTTGTTAACATTGTTACAAAAATGTATTTCAAATAAAATGCTGCTGAATCCTGAAAAAAAAAATCCACAAAAATTTGAAGCAGCACAACTGTTTTCAATATTTACAATAAGAAGAAATGTTTCTTGAGCACCAAATCAGTATATTAGAATTACAATAAGATTTCTTGAGCACCAAATCAGTATATTAGAATGATTTCTGATGGATCATGCGATACTGAAGACTGGAGCAATGGCTGCTGAAAATTCAGCTTTACCATCTCAGAGATAAATTACATTTTAAAATATATTATTAGAACTATTTTAAATTGTAATAATATTTTACAATATTACTGTATGTATGAAAAATAAATGTCAAATAAATGCAGCCCTGGTGAGCACAAGAGACTTCTTTCAAATAAATCCTACCGAACCCAAACTTTTCAGTACTAGTGTATCAAAACAAAACCGAAACAAATAATAAACAAATATACTTTAATAATAATAATAGTTTGTGATACATACCTCATCCACAACAAGCAGGCCAATATTGTCTAGACGGTCATTCTCGATCAGTGAATTGACAAGACTGTGTCCCTTCTCAATAGTTGTAATGTACAGAGAGTTTTTATTTCTTCTCTTGACTGGAGGAAACCTCCCTTTACTGCCAGCATACTCCTCGACCATGAAGTCCAACTCAATTCCAAAGTTAGACAACCCTCGAACCTAAAGGCAAATCAATGCATATAAGTGGATTAACAATACAGTAATAATTATCCAAAACTGCTTGATGTACACTTGATTGCCCCACTGCTTAGATAATACATAAAACATACATAAACACATACCTTTTCCTGAACCAAGGATATGTATGGCAAAATAAGCAGTGCATCTTTCTTTCTACACAAGAGCTCTTTAAATATGAGAATCTCTGCCACTAGAGTCTTTCCTCCACTTGTTGGTAAAGAATAAATTAGATTTCTCCTTTGTTGCACCGAATCCAGGCTCAAACACGTCTTCTGCCATTCTAAAACCAAAAGAGAATGGAAAATAACAAGAGGATTAAAACACTGATTTACCAGATGCTGATAAGGACAAAACTGGAATGGAAAGGATGTGAAATACTTACCATACAAGTCCTGGATTCCCTTTAATATCAAAATAAGGTCTTTAACTTTGGATGGGAGACCAAAAAAAGGGCCCAGGTCCTGCTCAGCTGATATGGACTCCATGGCCTGCATGGCAAAACTCATTTCTTCAGTCATCACAGCTTCCTTTTGTTGTACTGTCTTGGAGACAGTACTGGATGTTGCCGCATTGTCTATCAGTACTTTCTTAAGATGATCTTTCATGCTTCTTCTGGCCTTTGGGGGTGGCTTGTTGACATTGAGATCTGCATGATTGACAGCTGGCCTGGGATTCATCAAATCAGGGGTAGAGGTGTTATGTGCACTCCTGGAAGGGCTTTTGTGTGAGGTCGTGACAGCTTTTTGAAATTCAAGTTGAGAGCTTGGCAAAGCTCTGGGTGGTGAATCTCTGAAATCCTCTGCTAAGATTGAGTCTGAAAGATCATCCTCACAGGCATTTGGAGTCTGCTGGTCGTGACACTGCCTCATTTAGAGCTCCACATCTTCAAGCTTAGCTAGAAAGGAGCTGTCACCCACAATGCTGTCATAACCCTCAAATAAGTCCTCATTGTCACTGCAGCACTGCAGAAGAAAAGAAACACCATTGGCATGCTTGAAATCAATGTACATCTTTCACTGAACGTAAGAAGGGGCTGCTTACCAGCTCTGTGCCTTTATTCTCACTCATGTTTTGAGTATAAGTGTGTCCTTCAACAGTACAGCATGTTTCTGATGTGAAACTGGACCGCTTCTTGGCTGGAGTGATGTGACTTCTCATGCCATCCCTTGATCTCTTTCTTGAGGAAGAATTGCGCTTTACCACAATCTCGTGCATGTGGTTGTCAGTATACATTACTACTGTAAAGCTACTGGACACTGATTTTACAACATTTTGAGATAATACTGACGTATTGTAGAGTCAGTAATTGACACCACAACAAAGAGTCGAAGCTGTTTATTCACCCATAGTCAAGTCTGTATGACGGTTAAGTAGCTGACCTTAGTCAGTAGGTCAAAACAATAACAAAACAACTAAATATATATTATTACACAAAATAATAGTGAGCGGCGACACACTAACCAATGTTTACCAAAAGCGAGGACTTTCGAAAAGATGAGTGATGGAGATGACCAATGGGAGTTCGCCTTTCGACCACGTGACTGTTAAAGCGTCAAGACGAGAGAAAGCAGAACAAAAGTCCCACCAGTCCTTCACAGAAACAGACTTGAATAAACTCTTCCGAAAATGAAAAAAAAAAAAAAACTATAAAACTTCATAAGCTTTTTATATAAATGTCATATTTTATTCTATATTGATTCTTTATTAATGAAACGCATTTTCATAAAACATAAAAGCTGATTGCAATGTTTTCAAGAATGCAAAATGATCCATGCACTTGCAAAATCTATACAACTACAAAATCTTTTCAGACAATTGTTCTATTATTTTATTATATTTTATTTTTATTATTTACCATTGGTTCTTTATCAGTGAAACTTTCTGTCAATTAGGCCCAAAGTTAACTAAAGTTTTTCGAATGTATTTAAATATTCTCTTTCCAAAAAAGAGGGGGTCTTTCAAGAATCCAGAATGATCCATACACTTATATAATATTATATATATATATATATATATATATATATATATACATATATATATATACATCCATGCACTTGCAAAATCTATACAACTACAAAATCTTTTCAGACAATTGTTCTATTATTTTATTATATTTTATTTTTATTATTTACCATTGGTTCTTTATCAGTGAAACTTTCTGTCAATTAGGCCCTAGGCCCAAAAAAGTTTTTCGAATGTATTTAAATATTCTCTTTCCAAAAAAGAGGGGGTCTTTCAAGAATCCAGAATGATCCATACACTTATATAATATTATATATATATATATATATATATATATATATATACATATACATATATACAAAACCACTGTTATTCTCTTACCCAGTAACTAGGACATTTTCGTAAGCGCACAGCTTAATAATGTAATTATTTGATTAACCTATATGTTAAAGGAAAATATAGGATGATGTCCTGACCTGGATTTTTTTATGTATGATAGCATGTTAGTCATGAAATGATTTAAAAATATTTAATCTGTTTCAGCACAATGCAGCAGAAGTCTGACAACATCTCAGCAAGAACCTCTTAAGAAAGGTGATATGATACGTTTTTTTATTTTTTTTTTACATGCGTTTCTGCTTGACAGTTTAATTGTTTTAGTTCTCTGAAACCATTTGAATGATTTGCATTAATATTACAACATGTCTTAAACAGCCTATCAAAATGGAAAACCCATACAAGACCCCCCCAAAAACTTGCATTCTGTGCAATATAACTGTAGACTTCAGAAACGTTCAGGTTGGTCAAATGAGCAGGAATATGAATATCAGTTATACATTCTTATTCGCAAAATAATCAAAATGCTCTTTTTCTCCAGCTGTTGTCTCAGTTCATTTCACCACACACAGGCAGAATATATGGCAGACACATAACAGGTGAGTGGACTGAGTTCAGATGTTCACATTAATATTTTTATAAATGTGTTACAGTAATTTAGGACACCGTAACTCTTGCTCACAGGCTTGTGTGGTCGAAAGCATAAAGAAGTATCAAAGGCAATAAAGAAAGCTCGTTCAATGGGTAAAGAATTTATGGCTTTAATTTGTTTTTATTTTTATGAATGAAATATACATGTGTTTTCAGTACAATATCCATAGATATACAGTAAAACCAGGATATTTGACTAACAAAGGTCTTTGTAATGTCTACAGGTTTTATGTCAGTCACTCTGAAGGATCCACAGTTTATTAAAGACCCTGATATTTGTGGTATCAAACATTTTGAATAGGTTCTGTATGAAGACTGACACTGCAGACCAGCCTTTTGTTTCTGTAAATCTGCTTTGTAAAATATATAAAATGGTGAAAAATAAAGTGGAACATAATTATAACCTGATGAACCTGAAATCCATGGAGTATTATACTACTATAATGAAAAAATGAATAAAATTCAATTAAATAAAAATGCCACATATGTGAATTCAGTATTTAATTTTCAAGGAATTTATAAACATTTACAAATAATGTAAAAAAAAAATGATATTAAACAACAAAATAGCGCAATTTTAGATGAGCACGCATATTAAGATAAAGGCAACCTCCAGGTATTCCAGTCTTGGTTAGATTGCTGTACCAATAAAACCAGGCTCAGTTGCATTCTTTAAAAGATAGGAGAGTTACTTCTGCTCTGTCCGTTCATCTCAACCTCTGTATCTGACCCGCTCTCGGAGGCCAACTCGCTGGTATTATTAGTTTTCCTCTTCCTTTTAAGTCTCTGAGGATAACTAGCGACGAGGCATTTTTTCCTGAGTCGGGGGGCTGTGTCCTTCCTCTTGGTGTGTTGATTCTCCAGAATCAGAGGCAGCTTGGTGGGAATATCAATGTTATGGTCGGTATTACAGCACAGTTCTAATACAGGGAAGCCCTGAACGGTGAGGGTTTGTGTCTGTAATGAAGGCGCATCGGGGAAGAG
>NW_015547689.1:3438328-3440375 GCF_001515605.1 Sinocyclocheilus anshuiensis
AGAGCGTTCTGAGAGCTGAGCACAGAAGAACATTCTCTTTGGGTTCATCTGGAGAGCCACGTTTTTGGGCTGAAAGGCAATGTTATTCATAGAGTTACAACTGCAACATTAAACCTCTGTACCCAAGTGCACAGAGACTGAAGCCCTTTTACGTTTTAAATCTGTGACAAGATGCCTCAGTTCATAGCGTGCTAGTTGCAAACAGTTCTATCTTTCAGTGTGTGACTGGCCTTGGAGGAATTAATATAAAGTGCACTAGAAATATTAAATCTTTAATTTGATTGATTTTATGTTTTAACTGACAAATAGTTCTGTGGTTTCAGTAAAATATCCACGGACATAAAATCAGGATGTTTGAATAACAAAGATCTTTACCCTATTTATAGGGTTTACATCAGTCACAGTTTATGAAATACCCTGATATTTGTGGTATCAAACACTGAATAATTTCTGAATGAAGACTGTCTATGCAAGCCATTTTTGTTATTGTAAATCTGTGGCAGTGTCATTTTTGTATCACTGATGTACTATTATAGTTTTGTTAATATTTTGAATTCGATTTCATTTTTACATATTCTGTTTTCATTTTAAATTTAATATGTTTTAGTAATTTCATATAATTGTCAATTTTATTATTTTTTAAAATATTTCTATATAGTTATTACTTTTTAGTTTTATTATTATTACAATTATTTTAGTACTTCAGCTTAAATGAAGACAAGAAATGCTGCCTTGACAACTAGCTGAAATTTTATATTTTATTTCAAGTAATGAAACTTTTTTTGTCTTTAGCTTTGGTTAAAGATAATAAACCTAATTTGCAGTTTGTACAAACCAGAATGAAAAACAAACAATTATAATAATCTGATGAACCAAAAATGTATGTAAAATTATACTCTTACAATGAGAAGAGTAATAAAATTTAGCAATTAAATACAAAAATAGCGTTACAAGTGCTACCTTACAACAATCTGTATCCAAGCGCACACTACAAGACTGAAGCCCTTTTATGTTTGAAATCTGCGCAGACCAGCCTCGGTTCATAGTCATACAGTGCACTAGAGATAATGGACCTTACTTTCATTTTTCTCCGAGTTTCTCTTCTGTTTCCTGATCGCCTCCTTGAGCTGTGTGATGTCTTCTTGAAGCTTCTCTACTGCTCTTTCACTCTTCTCCACTTCCTCACACACTTTCTGTATAACAAACGATGGATATGAAATTTTCATGTGATTTACAAATAGTCAAATCACACTGGATAAAATGTCACAACTAATAAGGAACGTAGATACTAACCTGCATTTCTCCTAACAAGGCATCATTCATGTTGCTGATATTTCTGACCTCTTTTAAATCATCCCCCGAGCAGAAGAATTTTGTCCTGACACAAGAAAAAAATCAATTTATCACTTCTAAAGAAAAAGCTAGATTTGTATATTTTCTGAAGGAAATGTGAGCGGCGCTTGCTCATGCATTTCCAGGGTATTGCTATGTGGTTGCTAAGGTTTCCTAAATATGTTTTTGTTTAAAACATTAAGGTTTCCTGAATGTGTACTGATGGGTGGTTTTAAGGATAGTTGTCAATGTCATGATCCTCCAGACCTCTTTGATATTTTGACCTCTAGATGTACCTCCTTAATTGTAAGCCAATGGGATGGTTTTATCATCTACCAGGCAAAAAAGATTGCCTTGACAAGCACCACTAAAAAGCCTTGAAAGATATAGTTCATTAAAAAATGAACATTTGCTGAAAACGCACCCATCCAAGATGTAGATGAGTTTGTTTCTTCATCAGAACATATTGAGAAATTTAGCATTACATCATTGCTCACCAATGGATCCTCTGCAGTGAATGGGTGCCGTCAGAATGAGTCCAAACAGCTGATAAAACATCACGATAATCCAAAAGTAATCCACATGACTCCAGTCCATCAATTAATGTCTTGTGAAGCAAAAAAACTGTTTCTAAGAAACAAGACATTACTTGATAGACTAGAGTCTAGAGCAGGGCTGTCCAAACTCGGTCCTGGAGGGCCGGTGTCCTGAAGAG
>NW_015547689.1:3440955-3447573 GCF_001515605.1 Sinocyclocheilus anshuiensis
TTAGCTGGTTCAGGTGTGTTTAATTAGGGTTGGAGCTAAACTCTGCAGGACACCGGCCCTCCAGGACCGAGTTTGGACAGCCCTGGTCTAGAGTGTGTATTATTGTGATGTTTTTTTTTTTTTATCAGCTGTTTGGACTCCTATTCTGACGGCACCCATCCACTGCAGAAGATCCATTGGTAAGCAAGTAATGTGATGCTAAGTTTCCCCAAATCTGTTCCAATGAAGAAACAAACTCATCTACATGTTCAGCAAATACATCTACATTTTCAGTTAAATTTCATTTCTGAGTTAACTATTCCTTTAACTGCAATTAAAACATATATTCTGAATGTACCTGTGTCGATTAACAGCTTGACTCTCTCCTAAAGATGGACATGTGCCTGACATGCTCCAGTAGTCCTGCTGTTCAAGGTTTCCCAGGTTGCTCACCAAGATGGGGATGTTGATGTACTGGCTGCATGGGGATAATAAAAACATTTAGTTACATTTGTTCTCTAAGCTTCAAAAAAATCTGCTGAATGTTTGAGTGCCAGAGTTGAGTGCAAAATCTTCAGATCTCACTTGCTGTGCCAAATGAAAGCAGAGAACTCAAGGCGATGGGTAGAGCCTGATGCTGTTGCCTGAGATGGTGTGAGCAGCATAAAAACAAGTTCCTGACTGGACAGAATCTTTCTCATATTCCGATGAATCACTTGTTCCATGAAGGTCATTTGCTGTCTGGAGTTTCTTCGTTGTCTGTACCAACCAATCACATTCTCCTTGACACAAGTAAATGTGTAACAAGAAAAACACAATTTGTTAATGCAAATCACATTTTGGATATATTCAGCAGTAGAAAATGAGCAAATGTTTTAAAAAGTAGGAAATACCTCTTTGTAATCAGACAAAATTTGTCTTATTTTCTCCTCACTCACATCACCAGCGTTACTGTAGAAGCTTTCAAGAGGATTGAGGCAATGGTAAATAAAATTTCTATATTTTTAAAACCTCTATATCAGTGGTTTTCAACTGGTGAGTTGTGGTCCAAAAAAATGGGTCACTCTGGGTAAAAATAAATACATAAAAATGCTAAATGTGAATAGTAATACACTGTATAAATATATGATCCATATTTTTTCATAAGTCATTTTTTTGTGCAATACTTGATTTTCAGTACATACTTGTATGATAAACAATTATGTACCCTGGGTCACCACTTTTATGTCCAAATTTAAAATCCAGGTCATAAAGCAAAACCAGCTGAGAACCACTGCTTTATATAAAAAGAGGTTTATGGGGAAAAAAATACTGAACAATTGACTTACCTATGGAGATTATGACAAGGGATGTGTTTCTGAATATCTGAAAAAGAGAAAACATCATGACACTACTGTTTTGTTGTTATGGTATATTTGTTGTCATTGATCATATGATATATATTCCTTCTCGGCACACTTTAGGTTTTGGATTTTGACTATTATATGAAAATATGAAATAATTAGAGTCAACTTACTTATAGTGTGCTCAAACTGTATGTGATCAATTTGTGAGTCTGTGATCCTACAGTTCTCCTCTCCCACACTTTCTCCAAGAATAAGACCTTCCTTTTAACATAGAGCAGATGTAAACAGAAGTTATGGGACTGAGGAAGTGCTTAGCATACATATTTGACTTCGTATTTTGCAATTTATTTCACAGCCAAGGATCAGGTCACATTGGGATCTTTTGTCACTTACCACATCCGCATCACTGTTCAAATGATGAAACATCAGTGAACTCAACACGAAACCCGATATACGGACGGTTGTGTTGAATTCCTCCATGCTTTTGGACTAAACCGTGTGTTAACTATCGCAACGTCATAGTTTTAAGTTATAGTTTCTATGCTACATGTATAAACTTTCTGCGCTTGTAGGTTTCGTTTACTTACTCTCAGCATAAGAGACGGCAGTTTACAGCTAAAGAGTTGCTCATGCTGCCACCATGTGGTGCGGAGGAATTTACGAGTTCTACATTAGAATCAGCATAGACCATAGACGTTTTAGTTTTCGGGAAACTACTTGTGGTTTTAAAGCATACTTTTATTTTGAGGGGAATTTAGGACAAACATTGCAAAATTGCATCGCTGGGATTTCATGCTTGCAAAATTTCTTCACTGTCATATCATAGGCTACTTCACACTAAGCTAGAAGGCTGATTTATATAACGTTACATATAGATGTGTGTGTGTGTGTGTTTCTTTTATGTTTTCCAAATATTTTATGTGTTATAGTTTAACATCGTTTAGCGATACATTTTCATCAGATATAGCGCGTTTATGATAACGATTATCATAACGTGACACAGGGTGGCGCTAGTGCATCATGTAGAGCCATATGTGTCCGAACTTTGTAACCAGTCACACGAAAGCTTGTTCGGACATAGCTTCAGGATTTGAGATATACAGTATATGTAACATCGACTTCAGACGTCTGTAATGAAGATATGAATGTTATCGAGGTATTGTGAAGGTGTTACACTGAATCTTAATCTTTGTTAGGTTGTTGTTGTTTTACTGCTCATGTGATACTCTTGTGTGTTACGCTCTTATGGGCACAGCGGTTTCTGAGTGATAACGGAAAGGAGACGGACAACTCAAGCCCTAAAAGTTTTGGATAATTATTTTATAGGTAACATTATAGTTCGCTAAAATCATCTAGTAGAATTGTATTTAGATAATATGCATTTCTGATTAGCTTTAAGGAAGAGTGTCTTCTACTTAAAACATTACGGAGACCCTTACATTTTCCGCCTAAATAAGTTAGGCTACTACAGCTAATATCATATCATAAAATACCATAATAATTACTACAGCTATTCACAAATGTCATATAAAATAAATAAAATATAAATTCCAACAGCTGTAGCCACAAATATATCATATCATATCATAAAATACCATAATAATTACTACAGCTATCCACAATGTCATATAAAATAAATAAAATATAAATTCCTACAGCTATAGCCACAAATATCATAAAATAAAATAAAAATACCAGCAGCTATTCAGCTATTCTACCAATAGAATACTAAACTTGTAGATCTATTAGACGTCATTATAATAAAAACAAGAAAATGATATAAAATAAAATGACAAAAATATTCAGATAAGCTGTTTGATTTCATATTTGTGTTAAGTAAAATCATAATTTAGGCTATCAATTAGGCTAACAGATTTTTAAAAATGTTTACAGTGTTATTTGTTAAGGTGAACTCAGCAATAAACAGGTCAGATGCTGTACAGTAATACAGAAACAGGCCACCAACCACATGAAAACATTTCCCCAGCGGCAGTACTAACACACTGATTACGACATTTTAAACACGCACCACTTCTGTTTTGGCTTTTACCTTCACCCGCTTGAGCAGATGGCCCGAGCTCAGAGCCCTGTCCCATAGACTGGCAGGAAGGACAGCAGAGAGATGGAAGGTGCTTGGGACATTGCATTCCTGCTCTTCCAGGTGTGGCTGTCCATAGTAGTGGGGCTCATCGTGTTACCTGCTATGTTTGGTGTGTCCCTGGGCTTCACAGATATCTACATCAAGGTGCTGGTTAAGACACTGGAGGTAATAGCTCTAAATCATGTCTAATTTTTGAAGAGATATGACCATTAATGTCTTTCCATATCTGATCATATATAAAATAATTGTAAATGCAAACATAGAAAACGTGTTTTCCTTTACCTAAACCTGACAGAAGTTGATGATGCCAAGACAAACTTGCAAAAGATGGTCAAAAGGCATGAAACTAAAATGTAATTGTCAGGAGTTTAGTTTCTAGTATTTAATTTAGAAGAGGACATATTGATATTTGATTTGTACATGACAGTTTAAGTGTCTGTATGTAGGAAGCACTGTGTCAATGATTTCCTGAAAATAAACTTGCATTCTGTGGCAGTGGGCGACTCTCAGGATCCAAAGAGGACAGAAGGAACAGCCAACACTGCCATTACAGTCAGCCAGTGGTGAGTGAAATGAGCATGTCTGTCAATGCAAAAGTATTTGTAAGTGCAAGACATCATGTGAATAAAACTCGAGTGTTTGGTTTCAAGATAACGTCATGTGAAGCCACCGCTTCCTCTTTAGAATTACTGATGCTGCATATTAGACAGTAATGAAAAAGTTTGCTTTAATTTGCTGCCTTTGTTTGCTGTTTTATGTTTTCCTTTCTAGCATTTATGCAGTCAATTTATATGATAACAAATCTCACAAGTTTCCCGTTTTAGTTGACACAACTCTTTCCAGTAAGAAAATAATGTTTAAAATGCTGCTGGCCTGCTGCCTGTCAGTCATGGTCAGTCTATTGAACATACTGTAATTGGTATTGCAGCAAGTGGTGGATTTCATAATTTCAGTTGATCTTATTTATGAACTTTACCCGGCTTCAGACAGGGCATTTTTTGCTTAAATCCGGAACTCAGGACACAAATGAAATCATGCTTACATTATTATATGCAGACAAAAAAACAAAACAAATCAGTTAATATAAATGGAGGCAACTGTGTCAAACAGTGGTGCTCCACAGGCATGGTGTAGTTTTCTCCTTCTCTATCTGGTCTCATTTCAAATTCATAATGTGTTCTCAGGGATCATCGAGAAAGATGATGGCTCTATGGAGGAGGAAATCGGAGAGCTGCGACGATCCCATCCTAAAAATCTGGCGGGGGGAGACTTTACACTGTGTGATGCCTTCTATTTCTGTAAGAAAGGCATTGAGAACATTGTTGAGGATCAGGTGACTCAGCGCTTCACGTCGGAGGAACTGGCTTCTTGGAACCTCCTCACGAGAACCAACAGCAACTTTCGTTATATCAGTGTGCGGCTCACCATCATATGGGGCCTGGGAGTTTTTATACGTTACTGTATCTTGTTGCCTCTCAGGTGAGACTAGAGTGATATTTCATTTATCAAGTGACATTAAGTCATCAAGGATGCATTAAACGGTGAACATTCTTACATTGGTTTTTTACATTACAAATGCTATTCTTTTAAACGTATAATCATATTAAACAACTGAAAATAATGTATCATGGTTTCCACAAAATATTAAGCAGCACAACTATTTCCAACATAATAGAAAACATCTATTTTACATTGTAATAATATTTCAGCATTTTGAATTTGAATTTTATTTTATTACATATTACAAATCTCATTATTGTGATCTAGAAATGTTCAATTTTTTCAAGTTCAATTCAAGTTTATTTGTACAGCGCTTTTCACGATACAAATCATTGCAAAGCAACTTTACAGCAAATTAAGTTTCTACAATATTTAGTGGTAGCTTATCAGTGGTGACTGTCAGTCAATGTACATATGGCAGAAATGTACGGAAAAATCAATTAAAGATGTAATCAAACAGACGATGAACACTATTAACAGCAATTATTATATGATGCAATCAAACTTATAGCAAAATGTGGTAGTTCTGTATGTTGTTTCAGGGTTGGCATCATCTGAGGTCCTCTGAGGGGTTGGCATCATCTCTTCTCAGGTGTTCTGGATCCAGACTGAAGCTTGTGTAAATCCTAGTTACCACGGGATGTCAATCATGTTTTTTTCATGTCATTTAATCATGTTATTGCTCTGTCATAGGATCACGTTGGCTGTTATCGGATTGAGTTGGTTGGTGATAGGAACTACTCTTGTTGGATTACTTCCTAGCAGCAAGTAATTAACATTGCATGACATAATTAATTAGATCATACCCTCTTGTCTTTCATTTATGGACAGATTGAATAAGAAATGTGACCCTGGACCTTAAAGGAACACTCCACTATTTTTGAAAATAGGCTCATTTTCCAACTCCCCTAGAGTTAAACGTTTTCTAATCCATTCAGCCAATCTCCGGGTGTGGCGGTAGCACTTTTAGCTGTAGCTTAGCATAGATCATTGAATCTGATTAGACCGTTAGCATCTTGCTCAAAAATGACCAAAGAGTTTCTATATTTTTTCTATTTAAAACTTGACTCTTCTGTAGTTATATCGTGTACTAAGACCGACGGAAAATGAAAAGTTGCGATTTTCTAGGCCGATATGGCTAGGAACTATACTCTCATTCCGGCGTAATAATCAAGGAACTTTGCTGCCATACCATGGGTGCAGCAGGTGCAATGATATTACGCAGCGCCTGTAAATAGGCTAACTTCCATCAACATAACCAACTACACAAACGCTGGGGACTATTTTCAGGCGCTGCGTAATATCATACCTAACCTAACCCTAACCACAAAACCAGTCATAAGGGTCCATTTTTCGAAATTGAGATTTATACATTTCATGAAAGCTGATAAATAAGCTTTCCATTGACGTATGCTTTGTTAGGATAGGACAATATTTGGCCAAGATACAACTATTTGAAAATCTGGAATCTGAGGGTGCAAAAAAATCTAAATACTGAGAAAATCACCTTTAAAGTTGTCCAAATGAAGTCCATTGCAATGCATATTACTAATGATAATACATTTTTTATATATTTACGATAGAAAATTTACAAAATATCTTTACTTAATATCCTAATGATTTTTGGCATAAAAGAAAAATCTATAATTTTGACCCAAACAATGTATTTTTGGCTATTGCTACAAATATACC
>NW_015547689.1:3447604-3470671 GCF_001515605.1 Sinocyclocheilus anshuiensis
TAATTATTTTTTTTGTATATATATATATATATATATATATTATATATCTGTTTTGGCATTTTGCATATCCTTTGCAGCACTTTACTAATTGTTTTGGGTGCTTGAAGGTAAAACATGCCTAAAAGTTATGTGGGTTTTTGTAAACCACGAATTCCAAACTGTATTTTGCCAACCAAATGAATAAAACAAGCTAAAGAATGACTGAAGTAGATACAAGCAATTCAGTGACAAGATGAAGAAGTAAGAAGTGCTAGAAATTATGATGGCTTGCAATGTATTTGCTAAAACTGAGATGGGGACTGGGCCATTATTATGTCTCATTGTCATTCTCGGCCCATGCACACACCTCTTTCTTTTGAACACTCACTAATATAGTCAAATGACCGCTGTTTCTTATATTTGTCTCATGGGATGCATAACAGAGAGAATCGGCCAAAAAAAGGAGGTATCTGTGTTGCCAACCACACCTCCCCGATTGACATTGTCATTCTGGCGAATGATGGATGTTATGCTATGGTGAGTCTCGCTGACTATATCAGCTGTGTGACATTGTGTGTCTGTAGAAGGTCTCAGGTGTCTTTAACTCAATTTCATTCTCCTCAGGTAGGTCAAGTTCATGGAGGCCTCATGGGGGTCATCCAGAGGTCAATGGTGCGGTCCTGTCCCCATGTGTGGTTTGAGAGATCTGAGATGAAAGATCGCCATGCGACTGCCAAAAGGTAACAAAGTGTGTGTTGATCAGTATTGTGGAGTATAACATGTCCTTGCTTAGGGCATAAAGCCTCAATTTTGCTTTTTCCACAGGTTGAAAGACCATATTGCTGATAAAACTAAGCTGCCAATCCTGATCTTCCCAGAGGGTAAAAGTTATATTCATGTGATTTTGTCCTTATGCAAGTCTCTAGTAATGCGATAATTATGCAGTATCAATCTACTGTAAAATAAAGTATAAATATGGAAGCTTGTTTCTGCCATAGAATAAAAAAAAAACTTTTTTTCTCACAATATAAACTCAGAAAATGCAAGATATAAACTTGCAGTTATGAGAAAAAAATATTACCTTTTTGATTCTTTATTCCATGGCAGAAAAAAAACCAGAACAAAAAAAAAAAATACAGAATTGTGAGATGAAAAATGTCAGAATTGCAAGATTTAAACTCATAATTGCAAGTTTATAACTTGCGATTCTGAGGAAAAAAGTCAGAATTGTAAGCTGTAAACTTCCATAAAATGCTGTAAAATTCAGAGAAAATTACATTTGATTTATTCTGTGGTGGAAACAAGCTTTCATATATAAGTATAAATCACAATAGACATTTAATTTATATACAGTACATATTACACATTTATTTGAATAAATCTCTATCATTTGTTATCCTATTCCCTATGGTCTGTCTTTGTGTTTATTGTAGGAACTTGCATTAATAATACGTCAGTCATGATGTTCAAGAAGGGAAGCTTTGAAATCGGTGGAACTATATACCCAGTAGCAATCAAGGTATCGAGTACCAACAACCCAGTGTTTTCCTACAGCAGTATTACGGTTACCCTCTGAAATGGAAACACTTCATTTACTTCTCTCTTGCAGTATGACCCTCAGTTTGGAGATGCCTTCTGGAACAGTGCCAAGTACAACATGGTGAGCTACATCCTCAGAATGATGACAAGCTGGGCCATTGTGTGTAACGTGTGGTACCTCCCACCTATGACTCGACAGGTAAGCAGGAATATCCATCTATTTATCCATTCTCCAAAACTGCTTGTCCTGTTTAAGGTCACAGGGAAGCTGGAGCTTAAGCAGAAACATGAATTAGGGTAATTTTTGATATTCGAGGAAAACAGTAAAAAATACACACACACACACACACACATATATATGTGTGTGTTTTATACATGGGAACCCCTTCAATTCTGTTAAAAAGCATCCCAGAATTAGGCCCGTCGCAATAATCAATATATCGACTTATCGCGTAATATATGTACATGACCTCAATCATTTTTGGTGACGCAATATGTCACCCATTATATCTACTTAAATTAATGTCACCGTTTTGTACATTCCACTTGCACCTGTTTCTTTTGCAGCTTCTCGTGCATAATGTGGTGTAGTCATGAGGTGCTAGTTCAAATTTTAAAAATGCTTCTACAAACAAAGTTTCATCTGCAGATATGGCCTTGTTTAGGGATCTGTGCCTTTGTGCATACGGACATCTGACTGCTGAGTAGTGATTGTGTTTTTACGACTTATGACTGGTTTTGTGGTCCAGGGTCACAAATATGTCAAACCAAATCAACTAAGTTTGTTATATATGGATGGAATGCTGATTTTTAATTTCATATTAAAGTTTGAAGAAGCATTTCCTAACGGGAAGGGTCTGTGTCTCTTTCAGTGCGAAGAACTGGCTTAGTGATGTGGTTCATATTACATGCTACAGAATATGTGTCAGAGCCCTGTCTGCTACCATCCGCTATCATAATAAGTGAGTCAGTGCTTCTTTTTTATCCCAGTCTTTCCAGGCATACATCAAATGTCATTAACTGTGGGGGAAAAAAAACAAAAACAAAAACAAAACAAATATATATGAAAAAAAGACTGGAAAAGTCCAAAGAACTCACAAATGTGAAATGTTTGTCATGTTCTGACCATAAAGAGTAGTTTAAACCACAATTAATGGTCAGGGCTAGGCCTTTTGCAATAATCAATATATCGACTTATCGCGTAATATATGTACATGACCTCAATCATTTTTGGTGACGCAATATGTCACCCATTATATCTACTTAAATTAATGTCACCGTTTTGTACATTCCACTTGCACCTGTTTCTTTTGCAGCTTCTCGTGCATAATGTGGTGTAGTCATGAGGTGCTAGTTCAAATTTTAAAAATGCTTCTACAAACAAAGTTTCATCTGCAGATATGGCCTTGTTTAGGGATCTGTGCCTTTGTGCATACGGACATCTGACTGCTGAGTAGTGATTGTGTTTTTCAGCAATACAGTGCACCCTTAATTTACAGAGAAAAGAAGGTCCGGGAAAAATCTATAGATGGAAAAATCTCCATACAAGTTCTTTGTGCATTTTTCTTTTTTTCTACTTGTTACTTTGCACTTTTTGTTAGAAAATGTTTATTTACTATTTATTCAGGTTTTTTAAGGAATCTAATATTTTGATACTTAATTTCCATAATCTAAATATTCTTAAAAATGAAAAGTTTGTTGTCATTTGGAAGTGTGTAGGCCTTCTTGCATTATTATGCTGTTACATTACGATTATATATTCAGTGGCATAAAATGGTCTTAAAATGACAATAATATCGCTTATCGCAATTATTTCTGGGGCAATATATCGCACAACAAAAAGTTGTTATCGTGACAGGCCTACCCAGAATGCAACAGTGCATGCAGAGCTGTGGTATAAGCATGGGGTTACTACTAACTACTTTAAAGAAATTTCAATGTAAGATAGGTGTGATTTGTTTAACACTTTTTCCCCACTTCCATTTGTGTTACTACTTAGTTTTACTGACTTTGTTGAGAAATGTAGGTGTTTCTAAACTTTTGACTGGTAGAGCCTTCCCATCTTTTTATTGTATCTGTATATCTGAATATGTGTTTTGTAGGATGGAGAGGATGCTGTTCACTTTGCTAACAGAGTGAAATCAGCCATAGCACAGCAGGGAGGTCTGGTGGATTTGTCCTGGTAAGTATGCAAACAATCCTACACAACATATTACAACCAAATGTTAGTATAAAAAAAAACTGATTTTTTTTTTTTACATTTACCATAAATATTAAAAACATATATATTTTTTTATGACTTTAGTATTTTTTATGATAATTATTAGAATTATTTGTTATTTTATTCTCTGAAAAAACCCCCAATTATGATTAAATATGTACTGTAAATATGCATTAAATAATTAAATGTCTGTAGAATGCCTATAGAATGTATATTTATAGTGCATGACAAAAATGATGGCCAATATAATCTTGGCAGGACCAAATATTGGCCTTGCTAATATGAGTCTTTCACAAATTTTTAATATTCACAAAGTATAATTGTGTTACAGGGATGGAGGACTGAAGAGGGAAAAGGTGAAAGAATCATTTAAGGAGGAGCAGCAGAAGATGTACAGCAGTATGATCGTAGGCTTAGACTGTCATGAAGCCTCTGAAGGTCCCGTGTAAATTTCATCTCACACTATTTATGAACTTGATCTGAAAGTATGAAACAATTCTAGCTCAGCCACCAGACACAATCATTCAGCATCCATCGGCACAGTGCGATGCTGCACCTTTTGATTCAGCTATATTTTATTTAACTGGAAAAATTTTTCTTGAGATCTGAACTTGTAATTCTTTGGCCGTGTTTTTAAATGTGTACATAAATCTTTAAAATAGTGATGATATATTGTTACATGACTTAGTGAAACACTTTGTTTTTTTCCGCTTTGTTCTCAATCGTTGTTGGGAGTTAGTATGCCTAGTTTCCTTTACAATACACTGTATAGATTTGCATGTTAAAATATTCACTTCATCTTCATATTGTATTCCTGTTACATGATTTCTTAAAGATCCTAAAGCTGCACACACTTTTCTCAGGTCCAGTGAGCTGTTCTTGTGTGGACACTAGAGGTCACTCTTACCAAACAAAAAAAAATTCGAGCCACATCAGACAGCTCACTATCATGATTGCCTTTCCTAAGAAAATAATGAAATTAAATATTCATCTCTCAAAGAATCAGTCATTTTATTTAACATGATATTTAGCAGTCCTATAATAAAATCACTCCTATTCTCAAAGTACACAGCGTGAGCAAAACCAGTGTAGAATGTAAATATACAACAATTACATTAAGCCTTTTCAGCCCTCTGTGAAAAGGCAAATCTGTCTCCCTTGTGTCAATTAGTGATGGGTGATGCACAAAGCACCATTGAGCTCTTGATTGTAGGAGCACCAGCTCATTTTACTTAGAGCTCCACTGAAATGCCTGCCATTATAAAGTCATTAGGCGCTAAGATTTCGCTGCAGAAAGTGGACAGAAAGTTTCCCAGCACAGGAAAAGGAGAGGGTGAAGTCACGGTAAATTCAAAGAGGGGACAGTGAGCAATATGTGCTTGCTGCGATGGCAGTTTAATAAAGAAAGCATAGAGTGTGAAATAGAACATAGTTATTCTCTGGCACAGAGGGCTGGAGCAGGCTTAGCTTTCTCTCTTTCTCTCCGTCTCATCCCCAGACGATCCTCCAGCCCCCATGAAAGGCAGCAGCGGGCTTTAATAACAGTCCTGCAACTTAAATTGCTTGAACAGAAATGTTTGTTCTCCCCTAACAGGATTGTAAATTATTAATCGGATCTCAAGCCGATTTTATAACCTGATTGTTGAGGTGGGATTCTCCACGAGCAGTGCTCTGGCACACCATTTACTGTGATGTATGTGTCTGCACATATTTATATCCAATTTAATGTGATTCGGATAGATTTCAAAGCGACATCATAAAAAGCATGGAAGTGGCCCCGGCAGAGCCTCGAATGTAGACTCCGTGCGTCTCGGTATTTTGATTCGATTTTCCCGATTTCTGTTTTTACCCAGATGTGATCTATACAAATGTAATGCCAGTACACTCAGTAAATATGAATAAATCTCTAAATTAGATCATTTTTCTGGAGAATGTAGTTCAAGCTGGACATCATTTTAAATCACAGTTTGCCTGGAACTGACTGGCTTACCTAATCAGAAGGGTAAATGACCTCGCTTCTGCCGAGGACCTGCCATTAGTTAGAGCCGAATGTTTTTTAAATACATTGTTCTACCATCGTTTCTGTGACTCGAGTGGACCTCCTACTCTAATGCATGAGATCTTGAGGTACAATACGTCTCTGAGGAAAAAATCAATAGGGGAATATTGGAAGAAGTCTCTGCAGACTCTCTTTTCTCGAAAAGCTCGGCACCTCACAAGAAGTTTTAGTGCTTGAATATGCTCAAATACAACTCTATTAAATAGAGTCAGTTTTAAGATAAAACCTGGATAAAACATTACACATGATTGGAAAGCATCTGCTAATTTATAGTGGTTGGTTGCTTACTGCTCTCTTTGCATTTTAATTAAATCATTTACCTTAGACAATTTAATTACCTTAAATTGTTGTTTTAATGATGATTACATGTCATATTTTGTTTATTTGAGCAGCGCACTTCACGATTGATGCTTCTTTGCTTGTTTCCAGCCAGACCTGACTGAAAAAAATGAATTAACGAAAACATATACGGTCTAAATCAAAGAGCTGGCGGGGTGTCTGAGGAGAGGAAAAATAATACAATGAAAGTGTGCTCGGCTTTTGTCGTGGCCTTAGACATGTCCTCTCCTGGACCATAGCTGGAACCAAAGGATGTGCATATATATATATATTCATTATATACAGTATAATGAATAAATAAAAAAATATATAACAATATAGTAATAGCCTATATATAGATTTCATTAACTTTAAAATCAAGGTAACATGTTCTTCAACAGGTGGGTTAATATGCGGTTGATCAGTCCACCAGATGTCAATATGCTCGTAATGTTTCATCAACACTATCTAATGTATATTAGCAGGATACAAGAAGAGAAATCATATGCCCAACTCATTTGCAATTCTACCTGATTAACATACCTTAATGAAACAGGCTATAATTGGACCGCATTGATTTTTCCCCCCTCTTTCTGATTGAGCTAAAATGGAGTCTGAACTTCTTTTAGTCTGAGGGCTGATTGATCTGCGGCGAGATTCAAGACTATTCAGTTTGAAAAATAATTATGTTCTTATAATCAGCTGAAATTTTGATACAGTATTGTTGCTTAAGTTGAATCTTTTAATTCAGGTGTATTCATAAGCTTCATATATAGCATAGAATCCAGGATTATAGTTAACTAAAACTGAAACTAATACGAAATCCATTTTAAAAAATTGTTACTTTAAATAAAACATATGTTAACTGAAATAAAAAGATATACTGTATATAGCCAAGGCAACATTGCTCACAATAAACTTGAACTGAAATTAGAATAAAAATGTAAAATACAAAATTAAAAACGGATTCAAAATATTAATAAAAACTATAATAGTATGATAGTAAAGTAACACTGATTAAACCAGGCTTAAATGAGTTAAAGCAGATGCATGCAAAAACATGCAAAAAAATCTGCGCCAATAGCCTCGTGGGCAGCATGCCGACATATAGTGCTGTTGCACTTCGGGCGTCCCAAGCTCGAGTCCTGGCATGCAGACCTCTCCCAATCCCGTCCCTCCTTTCTCTCCCACCTCACTTCCTGTCTGAAATACTGTCCTATCCTAATAATGTCAAAAATGCCCCCCCAAAAAAAACCCGTCCTAAAAGACTGAATTAAATAGCATAATTTTAGATACTGATGTAAATTATTGCACACAAGGAAGGGGTCAAACTTGCTATTTTTAAAATGAGTTTTAATTTAGTTTTTGGTTTTACAGTCTGTGTCAGTATTGCAAAATAACTTTTATGGCTTTCAAAGAAACCAGACAGTTTGAAATGATTCAGCTCAAGTAACAAGATCATAAATCATTGCTTTCTGTGCGTATGCATGTTTCTCTTTTTATGGAGAGAGAGGCAGAATTTCACCTTGAATGGGAGAGCTGTCGCGGTTCACCGTTCCAGGCGTTTTACCCTTTACTGTGATTGCTTTTGTTTTTCGGGTCAGCTCTCATCTATGCCTGCAACTTTTCCAATTTATCAGGACTTGTTATATGAAGACAAAAGCTACAGTCAGACGGCAGTGCAGGCAGATTGTACACAGAGCCATTTAAGAAACAGCAACAAAGATGTGGAGTGGCACACATTCATGCTTGGTGAGCAGTGCTTATAATCACACCTCCGTGAAACACACTGTGCAAGTTCATCAAATGAATAATGAAATAATGATTGTGGTCCATTAATAGAAAATTATCCAGCCTCATGATTAATTGCATTAAACTTATGAAAGTGTGTTTTTTTGTACAAATCAAAGGGAGGAAATGATGGATGATGAGGAGGCATGATGAATGAAGAAAGGCTGTGAACTAAATTGAAAGTGTACTCATCCGTTCTCCGCTCAAAACTAATGATGAATTGACCGTGTCACATTGAACAATACACATTGAGCTTTAAACATAAACCCGGTTTGAAAGCAGGTACAGATCCTGAATCACAATTCTACTGAACAGCATGCAAAATAAATGATTATTGATGTTATTTCTCTTTTCATTTCCATTTAAGGTCAACAGAGTAGGACTGATATTGAACATGATATATTAATATATATAACTTCTACAGATTATCAAGTAATTATATTTCTGAATGCATTCAAAAATATTTTGGGTGCCAAATATCAAACCTGAAATCACTTAGGCTACATTGTGAGCAGCCAACAGTCCACACGAGGGAAACAGCTTAATAAACATGCTAAATAATACCTTAATAAAAGTCTAAAAATTCAAAAATGGTGTTTAATGTTTAGATTTAGGGTTATGGGTAGAAAATATTTTTAACTCGGTATAAAAAAAAAAGTCAAAGGAAAGTTATGTTTGTAAGAGGTTGCGGGGTGGTTGATAATCAACTAAAACAACCATTATTAGTTTAGTTATTAGGTTAGAGTAATGGAAATGTGTCTGACTGTTTTCTTAAACTTTAATTTTCTTTAAGCTGGCCCTTATGATATTAATAACCTCTTTTTTCAAACGTTTTATATTGTGCTGTTTTCATTATCCTTTGTTTCATTTCCAAAATCTGACTCATAATTTTCTTCAATCTGACCGTTAATAACCTCTTTCAGACTTTTTATATTATGCTTATCTGTTTTGATTACCCTTTGTCTCATTCCCTAAATCTGACTCTTTGTATTGGATTACAAAGAAAGACGGCACAGGCAAAAGAAAATAGAAAATGCACAGATTATTTTTTTTCTTCATATTGCAAAAAATTGCCTAATTGACAAACTGCCAACGTTACAGATGATCAAATCCATATTAAGACAGCATCTGGCCAGGCTCCAAGCAACAATGTGTATTGTAAATAATATTGCCATCTGTGAGGTGCCGACAGTTGGGGATTAAGAAATTACATGATTATAATTAATTCTGAGAAGATAAAAGATGTAGCGCATGTGTAAAAGTTCCTCTTCTTGTTTGTTTGACTTCCCACCCATCATGTGACGAATCAAGAATGATTCTCAAACTCTGAAAAACTATTCAATATGGAACTAAATATTTGACATAAGTACAAACTCATCATCAAACTCATGAAAAAAAATTACATAATTACATATGAATTATTTCTTCTCTACCATTCAAAAGTTTGGGGTTGGTAAGTTTTTTTATTGCTTTTGAAAGAAGTCTCTCATGCTCACCATATCAAAAATAGAGCAAAATACAGTATTGTTGCAAAATATAGAATTTAAAATAACTGTTTTATATTTAAATATATATTTTAAAATGTAATTTATTCCTGTGATGGCAAAGCTGAATTTTCAGCAGCCATTACTCCAGTTTTCAGTGTCACGCTAAAATCACTTCTAATATGCTGATTTCATGCTCAAGAAACAATGTTGAAAACAGTTGTGCTGCTTAACATCTGTGTGGAAATTTTATATTTAGGGGTGACTATGATAAACATTTAGTTTTGAAATGTATGAACACTGCAATAATGTGACCCCCCCGCCCACCCCAAATCACAGCCAAACACAAAGGCTCTTGTTAGGTCACAGAGAGACAATGATGGCAGTCACACTATGTACTTGCTGCACCAGGCCCAACAGCCAGAGCGCTGCTGATATTGAAATGCACTGCTTCAATTTCATCTTCTCCAAAGAGAGAAAAAATTGAAAACAGAGGCAGAAAATATCAGCTCAGTGAAGCCGCACACTGCAAGTTCACACAGAAATGAATATTCTCTTTAATTTGTTGGGCTGCGACGGGTTTGGAGCCCCCAAGACAATGTTGATGGATGATGTTTTAATGCTGCTGAATTTTATTTTTACCGAACAGGGAAAACGATTAATTTTGACTTCATTGGCAATGATCGTGCCCTACGCATAAAAGTGTGGCAGGCGCGTGTCGCCCATGAATAAGCGCCTCTTGCAGCAGATGTTACTTCGCTGAAAGCAATTCTTCAGATAAGATTTGCAGAAGATTAATTGTGTACAGCTGTTTCATGGCCCGGTGCAATCTTAATACATTTATGATAAGTTTAAAAGCTCACTAGACGCAGCAGACGCTCCCGAGTGAGACTGCACTGAGAAAGGCGAGCTTTATTCCCACATCTGGATTCATATCCTCCATCATATTCATTATTGCCTTTGTGCCAGCCGACGACGGCAGCGTGGCTTATTATTGTGCAAAGTGCAACAGCGCTCGAGTCCTCTACCCGATTCCTTTATCGCTTCTTTCTTTCTCCTCGCCCCATATTTTCTTCTTCTTTTTTTTTTTTGAGGAGCAAATGATTCAAATCTGTGCAAATGAGTTGTTTCCATTTCTCGCCCCTCTGGGTGGAAATTGAAAGTGACCCGGGTTGACCCTCCTCCATTAATCGTGGCAAATTGCAGCAAGTGCACAATCCGGATCATAGTAATGGTACAGGGTCCCCCAATGACTCATTAATGAGGGAGATATGACCCAGCTGGATTCTCTCACTCGCACTAGTTAAGAACAATCGTGGTGTTATGACCCAAACCAGGGGTCTTATGAAGTAGCTTTTCATTTTTCCGAGGACGAATAATCGGTGTGCTCAGCCTGGTCATATGCCAAATGTTCCAAGTATAGAGCCAGTTATTCAAAGGAAGCTTTTGAGGTTCCTGAGTCAAAAGAACAGTGGTGAGAGGATGTGATCTGGCAAATGTTTAACCTGGAAAGATGGCAGATCCCCTGAGGATTGCAGGGATTTTATTTCACCTTGCATAATAAAGGCTGGAAAAACTAACTAAAATATATCATAATAATGCTATTTTATGTCTGTCTTCAAACAAAATGTAAGCAAACCGCTAAAATGTGAAACTGGAAACTACGTAACACTGAAACACATAAATTCACTCATTTCAAGTATTATTTTCCAATAATGGTGAAATTATTAATTTAATGGGACATATGACATTTTCATTGTGTAACAGGTCATTATAGATGGTATATAATACACGCAGAAAGGTTATTATAGATAACTAAAACTAAAACCACAAAACAAGTTACTTGAAATAAAATAAATGTTCAATTCAATTCAATTCAATTCAAGTTTATTTGTATAGCGCTTTTCGCGATACAAATCGTTGCAAAGCAGCTTTACAGAAAATTTAGTTTCTACAATATATTTAGTAGTAGCTTATCAGTGGTGACTGTGTCAAATTGATGTACTGTACATATGGCAGAAATGTACGGTAAAATTCAGTTAATGACGTATTCAAATGTTAAATGAAATCAAATAAAATATAAATAAAACTTAAACTTATTTCAGCTAATTGGCAAGGCAATATTTCTCATTTTCGTTTAGTTTAACTCGATGTAATAAAAGAACTCAAACTAAAATCAAAATTAAAAAATTATAAATTATATAGACGTGAAAAAACTAATGAAAATGACAAAAACACAAAATTACAAAAAAAGAAATGAAACGAAAAAGTAAAAATAAAAACATTCAAAATATTAATGAAAACTATAATAGTATCTCAATGAAACTAAAACAACTCTGCTACTCAGTGTTAACTTTGCAGTGATATTGTCACATTTAAAATAATACTGTAAAATCAAATAAAATGATCTCGGTCATTTTAGTCATTAGTCTAATGACTAAAATGACTAAAGGTCATTTAGTAATGAAATGAAATAAAACCAATCAGAGAATTATAGAAAATTATTTAATGACCCTGGGGTCTTTGAGACCCCAAACAGACCATGAGGGTTAAAAACTGTGTCTTATGTTGTATTATGCACAGCTCTAACACTGATCAGTCTCAGATATCAATGGCCCTGCCCTGCTGTCCAACACATCTGTGCCATCATCACTCTCATAACTGCGCTTCATATTATTACTTCTTTGCACATTAAAGTGCAATAAAAGCCAGTTGAGTATTAACTGACAGATCCGTCATAAATAATACGGACTAACCTTGAGTAATGCTTCACTTCATAGCCACCTTGTGCATCGAACATGACTTAATATGGTGCAATAAAATGAAACCTTTTCTTCATAAATTTGCATGATTTATATGGGAGGTATTAAATTAATTTAACGCTATGAATATGCAACAACATGAAACCGATGTAGCCGCATAATGTTCATTTTTTCCTAATATGATGGGGAGGGGGAACTTAATTAGTGATTAGTTGCTATTTCCGTCTCCTTTTTGCTCAGGAGAAAAAAATAATTAACTTAATGAACTTAATTACTCGCCTCCACCAATGCAGTTTGCATCTCATTTCACTTGCTGGGGCGAAACGTCATTTTATAAATATGTGGAATTATTCAATCCAGATGTACGTGACTTACTACACTTTTATGGTGACCCAAGATGTATGAACAGGAAGCCAGAACACATTCAGCAAGATATTTGCGATGTACATCTGGAGAGGGAAACACCGAACCATTCTACTCGTCATCAGCATTAAATGATGATCCAGTTTAGGATGTAAAATGTGCCAGACTGCATCGCCAGCAACCAGCCACCAATAAATTCTCCTTCCTCTATAAATACACATGGCCAGAGTGGATGTGAGACTGATATCATCATTCTGCTCCACCTCCCGTCCCACCTGCACACCTTCACTCAGATAACTGCCACGTATGAAAAATAGGATGCCTCCTTAGCAAATGCCACATTCTCTGCAGATTATTTACTTTTAATGGGCGGGGAATGAGAAAAGCACTTAATATGTGGTCACTAAAGATGTGATTTATGGGGTCAGGGGAGCGATAGTGGCACCCTCCGTTTTTGCTCTTTTGTTATAAATCTATCAAAGCCCAGGGATTTTTATAACAAATTGTGTTACAAACATTCCTTCTGGAGACAAATCGCTCAACAGAAAATTAGATTATCTGTTTCTACTCTTTTGGTGTACAGACAGAATAGACCTGCTTATTATAGGAATTTAAAATGAATGGGGGACATTTACTGTAACGTGCTATTAAAAGGAAATGCTCAGAAATCAAATATGTATTTATATACGAGAGTGTGTCATCTGTTTGACATTGGAAGGCTATGATTGCATAATAGGCAACGTTTCCTGCATACGCTCCCCTGCTGCTAAATCTTTAGCGCCATGGCAAACACACATATTTTACTGTCTTGTGATGTGATAAAAAGGCTGTGCATCACTAAATAATGGTAAAAAACATTTTTATTGAGTTGTCTTCGCAGCATGCATGCTATTTTTAATTAATCAAAAATTACAGCATGACCAGTGTAGTCCGATTCACGAATAACTCTAATGAACTACCTCTTTTTAGTGAATCCAAAACATGCAGCATGATCAGAATAGTCCAATTGACGAACAAATTACTCTTATGAGCCGGTTCTTTTTTAATGAATCAAACATATCTAGCATGACCAGTGTAGTCTGATTACCAAACAAATTAGTTGGTTCTTCTGATGAATAGTTAAAAACAATAGTTTGAAGCAGTATGACAACCGAATCCATCAGTGTTGTTACTGAATCAACATGTGGCTCACTCACTGAACTGCATGTTATTATTATTTTCAGTGATGTCCATATCGAAATGAAGCAAGCTGATTTTCCATATGACAACACAGTTGCAAAAGAATAAAACAAATATATAATTAAAGTGAGTGAAGTGAATAGAATTAACTATAATTATATAATATTGTCATTACACATTCAGCTCATCAAATGTGTCTGACTCCTTTGAATGTATTCAGCTTTCAAATGATTGCATTATCGACTGTATGAGAATTCATAATTCTATTATTAATATCCTGTATAGTGATAAAAGAAATATTAGCTTATATGTCCTATTTAAAGACAGAAAGATGACTTCTATCATTTGTCTTTTTTAAATAACAAATGATATCACTTCATAAAATGATTCATTTTCTAGACTTTTCTAAGTGTTAAATAATCACAGCAATATTACAAAACGTTAATCAAAACTAGAAAAAATGTCATCGATCTTCAAAAAAAAAAAAAAAAAGCTTTATAAGGTAATTTGAAATTTAAATTCATTCCCTTTAGATTATGACCCATATTTTAGATGGGAATAATTCATCACCGACAAGGAAGATCTAATTGCATTGTGCCATATCAAAGTTGAAGAGAAGTTCAATTAAATGCATGTTTTATGTCTCCTCGCAGCGTTTAACAGCCACTCGTGAAATCTCACTTTTTCTTCCCATTTCTTGTGCAATGCCTTGTAAAAAAAAACTCTCATCGGGATATGTCCTGATAAGAGTCACTTTAGCAGAAAAGGACAGCTTGTAAACTGACACTCAGATCAAAGCTTTGATCAAGCCAAGGTCTAAATCATCTTCAGACAAGTGCCATCTGACAAGAGGAGGGACCTCACAAGATCGAGAGTGCTTTCAAAAGTCTTATTATTTTTGTGCAGAGAGAATATTTGCTATATAGCTTGTCACAGATTGAATTTCTTCACGTCTAGTTATAACCTTCATGAAGCGGATTAATTGAAATGCATCAGCGGTTGCTGGAGCGAGTACAGGATCCCTGTGTAGTAAGACTGAGAATGTGATGTGGCTAATGTTTGTGTTTAGAAGGTGAAATGGACAGAGTAGCTCATTATTGGGGACTTGAGCCCACTGCCACTTGTTGATGGGCAGGGCGAAGATGAATCACTAGATTATCTCAGGACCACGCTCTCAGATGATGAGAAAAAGGGCATTTGCCTGCCCATGTGGCTGCATTCTTATCATCCTTTTAATAACCTGTAATATTGTAGCGGGAGATTTTTCTCACCATGAATGTGATTGATGGCCTTTAACCGTGAAACATCACAGCGGCAAAGTAAATTGACCAAACAGCTAAACATACAAATGATTAAAAAAGGCGGGGGTTCGCTTCAGACCTTTAAGGAGGGGGACAGAGCAAATAGCCTTTATTTAAGATAACACCATTTCCAAGAGCAATTTATAGTCTATTGACTTGAGACAGTTTCTTTTCAGGTCCGGAAATTGTCTTACATTGCAGATGAGATGGTGGAGCAGGAATCAGGGGTCGTTGCAAGAGCAAACATCGTATTAAAAATACAGGAAGGGGAGAGATGATATCTGGCAAATGTGTTGTTCGGGTCGTGTCGCAGACCATTTTAGCCCCGTGGCAAACAAAACCAGCACTTGATCCCCGCCTGGCCACACCAAGTCAAACATTTAAGCTGATCAGGAGAGAAAGAGAACAGCATGAGATTCAGTCACCGTCAAGCAAGGAAAATTTTCAAGTACCATTTCTCATTATCTCCCAGTTGCTGACGCCTTGACAGGAGAAGATCCTTCTCTGCCACTCAAGTCTATCAATGTCAGAAGAAGGCTTAGCAAGAGACTCATACATTTTGGATTAAAGAGTCAAAGTCATTATACAGAATGTAATTGACCTTTTAAGATACGGCCGTAATAGCTTTCCTCTTCTCTCACCTTGTCAGCCTTAAATGGCAGTTTTCTTATGAAGTCCCTGCAGGATTTTCTCTCAAATTAGAATCAGAAATGCTTTATTTTTCAGCTGGGAATATCAGTGCACCATGAGAAAAACTATGAGTTGTACAAACATCTATGGCAATTAGGATTACAAGAAAGGTCTCTAATTTTACGCCGGCTTGCTGTGCAGATCTGGTAGTTTATACCAGTGTTTCCCAACCTTTTTTTAGTCGCGGCACCCTTTGGAAATTTTAACAAACTTGTGGCACCCTACAAAATTAATTTTGTCACAATATTTGAATGTCTAACTTCGATATGATAATTTGAAAAGTATAGATATTCGGTACAACAGGGAAGAACTGCAGAATATAATGTCATACAGATATTTTTAATATTATTAAAAAAATGTGTCCCTCAATGGTGCAATCAGTAGGCTAATTTCTAATGAAGAGACCAATTTATATGACAGATTTTAATGTAGGCTTTTATAAATACGTAAACATTATTTAATTACCATTATAACGCTGTTCCGATGAGCATGAACGGTATATGAGTGGAGCGCACACGCATACAGGGGGATACGCAGAGCGTCACACCACGTGAAAGTGAATCCTGAGCGGTGGAACAAATTTTCGGCAGCCGAAATTTCGGTGCATCTCTAATTAACGCGGCACCCCAGTTGGGAAACACTGGTTTATACTATGGTAGTGTGGCATAAGTGACGTGCTCATGTGGAAAATCAAAAAGGAGATGCTACGACAGCACATTATTTACTTCACGATGATATTTTGTGGCACATACCATATCGTGTTCATATAAATGAGTGGGTTTGTGAACATTTAGTATTTCCAAAGACCTCTCTGCAGCAATATTCAGTATGATGCTTTAAAGGGGTCACGAACTGAGAAATCCAATTCCCTTGATCTTTTGACATATAAGAGGTCATTGTACTAAATATCCTGTAAGTTTCAGAACTCAAATCTTTCTCGTTAGTCTAAAAACAGCTTATGTTGAAGACAGTTTGCCAAAACGACAGGTTATGGAATGTGCCACTTTATGACATAATAGTGTGGCTAAACACCACCACAGCAGAAGAAGATCAATGCCTGCTTCTACAGCACTGCCTCTTTAGCCCCGCCCACCGATTTGCGTATGTAGTGTAAATAACAAGAAAGGCAAATGCAGGTTTACGCAGAAACCAAACGATAAAGATGGCTCCGAAAACAACAAGATGCTGTGCAGTGCCAAGTTGTGTTGTCTTTGCATTGTTTTCCTTCTGATCCCAACATTATGAAAGAGTGGATGAACTTTATTTTTAATGAAGATCCAGATCGAGTCAGTAAGAACTTGGTCCTTTGTTCACTTCATTTTACCGAGGATTCGTTTGCAAACAAAGCACAATCGACGCAGGATTTTCATAAAGATTGAAACTAATGATTGATAACTAACTAAACGATGCTGTGCCGACTATATTGGATCCGACAGTAATGTTGCAACACACAATCGTAACTGTTTTTATTACGTGGTCACTATTGCTTTGTCTGTTATTACAGATCGTTTGATATGTACTGAGTATTTATGCGTTTTGAACCTAAACCACAGCAGCGTCCATCTATGAAGGATGTAGGCTGTCAAACATACAATAAACTGTTAGCCAATCATAGCAGTGGGCGTTTACTTCCGAGTCGACAATCCACCACGTCTATTCAAAAGAGCTTTCTGATGAGGGGGGTCAAAACTGGACAGAAAATAGCCGATTATTTCTAAATGATGTTTTTTGATGTAAAAATCTTGATAACATTATAAGTGGACCTCAGAGAACAGTACAAAATAATTTAAAAAAAGCCAGTTCATGACCCCTTTAAGTTTTGGGACTCCCGTGTGCGATCGCCAGAGACTCTCTCACCTGTCTGCTATCAAAGCCGAGCCAGTTATTCACCATCTCATCAGCACTTGCCTTTTTTCCAATTTCAGAACCAAGGAAGCTACAGCACTTTGTACAAGCAGCTGGCGTAATTGAATTTGCTGCAGAAATGGCAGGCTCGAAAATTTCATTTTCTGCGCGTATGAGTGTCGGAGAGGCCCAAGCAGACAGGCGGCCCCTCTCTCTAAACTTATCTCCCCTCTCGCCCATCCTCCCATTATGTTCTGCGCTAGACTGAGTTCCACCGCCTGTGTTTTTCTCGTGTTTGCCCTCCCTCAATCCCTCTCTCTGTCTGCAGGGCACGTTACGCTGGCGAGGGACAGACTGGATCCCCCTTCTCTCATCCTTCTCTCTGTCTTTGTCCAAATCCTTGTCCTCTGATAATCTCTGCGAGCAAGGGGGCTTGTCAGTGTGGCAATTCCCCCTAAATGCCTTCCACAAATAATGGTTTTCAGAATGAGCATTAACAGGTTTGATTACACAGAATGGCCCTTTTAATTTACAGCGGGATTCTATTGATCACAGGAGTGCAGATTAAAGCGTTCAATGAAGCCAGTGATGAGGTATTAAGCACCTGAAGCCCCTCAGGGGAGCCGCGAGGAGCAGGAGGCGGGCGGGCGGCCCGGGCTGTGTACAGTTATTCCCCTGTAATGAAGTGTCTCTATGCGGCGACATGAAGCACGGGTGGGAAAAATAGATTGGAGACGATGAGCTCTTCAAAGTCATTTCTTGCTCTCTCATTCCGACGCATGCTCCCATCCTCCTGTGCCACTCCTTCGGCAAAATGCCCCGGATTTACTCAGCTGGACCAATGCAAGTTTTATGACCTTATTGCTTTTTTACCATGGTAATAGTTTTGAATCAATTTATCAATCTGCAGGAACCATCAGGCATGTTGACCTCAAAGATCAAGTCCAGGTCATTCCATCAATTCACTGAGGAGGACCGAGATGGAAAGTGAAAAAAGGGGTGGAAAAAAACTCCCCCCTTCCCCTCCCACAAGCACAGTCTGCTATAAAAGAAGGTGTTCAGAAAACAAGCTGACTGGCGATGAAGAAAACCTCTGATTGTTGTTTAATTGTCAGGTTTTGTGGAGTAACACACCATAAAACGCAGCTGTGTGTGAGTTTAGCGAGAGTTGGGCCCTTTATGTCAGCAAATTATAAATGTAATCCTCGCTGCATGTGTGTTTGGTCATTTTTCGAAGCTGTGTTAGTCCTCGAAGATTTATTCTCTGCGTTTGAAAGTCTTTTAATTTGGTAATATTCCCTTGCTGTCCTTTGTTTGGCTTGAACAAATGTCAGTTAATGTTCCATTTCCCCAGTCAAATGGGATCTGAGCTCCCTAATGCAATTCAATTGAATTATCTGAACTGGCTACTGTACACCGAGTAATGGTAATGCAATAATGTGATAATGACAAAATAGCTTTTAAGACCTGCCTTTCAAAACGAGCTGCATTTATCAGTAATTACAAAAGCATGCATTGCTAAAGTCCTGTTTTTAAATCCTCTCATAAATATTATTAATCATAAATAATATAATCACATATAATTTGATTCTCTCTGATCATTTTAATACACAGATAATTAGGTTTAATCATTCAGAAATGGTTCCATTAATAAAAAATACCAGAACCGAACAGTTCTCACACATGCATTCTTTCCAATGTGGAAATATGTACTGAATACATACAGTTCTTTCAGGGAATCAAAAGCATACAGCACAATCATAGCGGTCTGATTCCTGAACGAATGACTTGCTTCTTTATATAGTGTATCAACAACATACAACACAACCAGTGGCGTCTGACTCCTGAGCAAATGACTCCAACGAATCGTTTCTTTTTAGTGAATCAAATAAACAGTGCAATCAGTGTTGTCTGATTCCCGAATGAATGACTCTAAATCAAATGCATACACCTTACAGCTAAACTTATGTTTTAAACTTCTTTATAATTTGAAATTATGTCATTATTTGGCAATGGAATTGCAGTTATATAAGTACTAAAACAATCATTCATGGATCCATTAGGGAGCTGGAATCATTAAGAATTTTAAAATTCTTAATAATTTCCATCCCTAGAAAATGTATAATAAATAAAAGACAGGAGGATTACATCACAGAAAATGTTATACCACACTATATTTGTTATCGCACACACAGACAACATCTTAAGTTTCATTCCTTCTATTTTTATTGCTGAGTCATGTGAACAAATTGTCCATTGTGAGGAGGATCTACCGGTGGCCTTTTCTCTTTCTCCACAATGGGCCAATAAGACTCTGTGAGCCCCAGCAAATCATATCCTAATGAGCCTCTTTAAGGCTGTTTGAATTTCTAATGAATAACTCAGTGCACAAAAATAAACATGTTGCTATTGATCATGCCATGAAGATTTACACTAATCTAATAACTGTGGTCAGCATTTGGCTAAAGTCTACGAGCTCTGTGTTTTATCCATGGGGAGCTGTTGTCTCTGCCCTGTTATTACTGTACGGATCATCTGACTAGATCAAAACCCAGATTTGATATTCAAAACCCCTCTCTACATGAAACGGCCTCAGTGGAATATTTATTTGCCATGAGTATGTTCCATTAGCCAGTGCTGGGAAAAGCAGGATCCGCTAAATGGGGCTGGAAGAGTGTGTGCGTCATACATACATATTTTTGTAGTTTACCTCACTTGAGTATATCCATGTTTCTTTAGTGAGAGAAAATAAATGATAAGTCTTAGAAATTAAACAAATACCTTGTTTGGGGGCAGTACCAGATGGAATGCTAAAGAAGGCCCGGTGAGATTCTGACAGTGCTTTCCCTATAGAAATATACATTTAGAGTATTTCTCTTGGCAGAGATTCAAGATAAGATGTGAACAGAAATAAAGGAAATTGTTATTCAGTAGGTGTGCAGCACAAAAGAATCTTTTGGTGCCATGTATTTCCCTTTATATATTCACATTCAATGGTAAAATGCTAGATAATTACTAGAATAACTAAAATAATTTCTGCATGGTCATTCACAAATAATACTCACGTATTAATAATTCTGCATGCTCTGAATTCTAGTATATATTGGAGTTGACTGGCACAATATTCCTTAAACATTAAGAACCCAACTAGGTATAAATGAAAGCTTAAGTTCTGGGTAAAAACTAAGGAAGCCTGTTTCCGGCATGGAATAAAAAAATAAATAAATAAAGATAATTGCGACACTTCAGAATTTTTTTCTTACAATTCAGTTTTTTATTTGTGCCAGAAAATAAAAAAGGTAATTGCAACTTCTTATCTCACAATACTGATATTTTCTTGTAATTGCAAGTTTATATTTCACAATTCTGACTTTTCTACTCGGAATTGCAGGTTATAAACTCACAGTTGCAAGTTAACATTTGAATTCTGAGTTTATATCTCACAGATTTACAAGAAAAAGGCAGAAAAGTCAGAATTGTGAGATAAAACCTTGCAATTACCTTTTTTACATTTTTTTTCTCATGTGGTGGAAACAGACTTTCATAAAAAAAACAACAACATATTCAAATGTCAAAAAATATTTTCTAAAATGTGTTAGTTTAACTAAATGTATGTGCAATTAAGAGCTTTTAAGCAGTCAACAAACAGAAAATATAAAAAAACGTTTTTATTAAAATGTTACATTTACCATAAACTACTAATGAATGATAACTTTCACTTCAACTGTGTGGAGAAAAACTTGATAAAGCAGGATGCTTTGATGCCTTATCCTCCGTTAATTCTGACTTAATGTATTGAAATGTTATGCAACATGTTAAAGTAATAAATGATCGAAATCATAGGCAAGTTCCATGACTGATTATTGGATGACGCTATCCGGTAGTTTTTAACTCCCTGCAGCAGTGCTGCCTCGACTCTGCGGTACGGGATGATGATGGGTCTTTAGGGCCTGCTGTAATGAATATTTAAAATCTATCTTACATGCAACTGTGTCAAGGGCACTCAGTGGAATACAGTTCCCTTTCAGTCGGTCACTCTCGACGACACGTCGGTGACCGACGAATTGGGATCTCGCTTAGAGAGACCAATCCAGTTCGAGTGTAAACTAAACGAGCCAATACACATTGGCATGTGATGATTGCATCCAGCTGCCGCTGATCACAGCGTGAGCATAAAAAGGCAGCTGGTGCAACGCATACCAGCTTTTCGCTTCGGAGCCGAGCGATAACATCGTTCTGCTCCTACCAATATCTTCGTTTGTGACGACGAGTTCAACGCGCTCTAGGGAGCTTTTTGTGTTGGCAGACGGCGCTTCAGTGGTGGTCGTTCCTGTGTCAGTGGGTTGCCCACTTCAGGCTGCACTACCCCCTGTCGTGCTGCAAGCGGCTATTTCCCCTGTGCGTCTCAGCACCTAAAAGAGCATTTCCCTGAAAGAGCCCGCGATCTAGTGTTTGTCCTGGCGGCAGCCAGGCAAGGGCTACTTCAGGCAGTAGCACAGGCGGTCTAAGGGTTACAGTGGTGGCAAACCCCTCAGGGAACCAGTCGAGCCGCCAAAGGAACACGCTGGGCCCTCTTCAAAGAGCGTACAAGTGGTATCCTTCGGTGCTCCTCCCGACGACTGGATGTCGATCACAGCATCGGAGGGAGAGCTCTCTGGAGGTGATGTCGGCTATGCTTTCCCGGGCCGCCGAGAGGGTAGGGTTCGAGTGGAAACCTCCACCACGTCCCGAGCTCTCAAGGTTGGACGATTGGTTTCTCGCCGTGGCTCGCGCTGGTTCTCAGAGCCCCACCCCGGTGCCTTTCTTCCCGGAGGTGCATGAGGAGCTCACCTTTTACTGCCAGAGACCGACCTGCTGGTTCCTCCTCCCTCAGCACCCTCGACGGGGGTGCAGCTAGGGGGTATATGGCGACCCCCCCCCGCATTCGTCTGGTCTGACCGGCGGTGCTTATATGGCTTGTGGAAAAACTGCCTCCGCATTACACGCTATGGCGTTACTGCAGGTTTATTAGGCCAAGGCACTGAAAGACCTGCATGAGGGTGGTCATGATCCGGAAGTTCTGACGAAGGTCACCGCTAGTTCTCTGGGTCATGCGATGTCCACACTTGTGGTCCAGGAGCGCCATCTCTGGCTGTGTCTGGTTGCGCACACTCAGACCCCTCTTCGGTCCGCCTACGAGCCGTCCGAGTTGGGTCCCTGCGTTTCACCTCGCTGCCCCACTGCGGGTATGGTGGTGGTTCCGCTGGTCCCGTTTGCACGGTATCTGTGTGCCTGGTTAGCGCTACCCAGCCCGTTTCGCTGGCTTCTGTGGACCATCAGCCTCAGCTATGCGATTCAGTTTGCCCGGCATCCCCCCAAGTTCAATTATTATATTATTGTTGCTTTTGTTTAAATAATCAAAAGATGGTCACAAGATGAATATTCAGATACTTTTCCCCAGTAGTCTGTTTTATTCAAACAATTATGAAAATATTTGCATTTAGATACAGAAGAACTTTGCCTGTTGAATATTAAAAACCAAATGAACAAACAAAAA
>NW_015547689.1:3470683-3471038 GCF_001515605.1 Sinocyclocheilus anshuiensis
ACACACACATATATATATACATATATATATATATTTGTTATTATTATTACAATTATTATATTGTTGCTTTTGTTAAAATAGTCACAAGATGGTCACAAGATAAATATTCAGATTTTTTCCCCAGTCTGTTTTATTCAAACAATTATAAACATTTTTGCATTTAGATACAGAAGAACTTTGCCTGTTTAATATTAAAAACTAATGAACAAACAAAAAATCTGGATCTCCATGTCTGCCATGTAAATCAACTGTTCCTGCTCTGGATCTCTTCCCTCCACTTTCCCTAATTGCAGATTCAATTATTAGATTTGTCAGAATTAATATTTTTATGTTTAGATTTTTTTTTCTGGGGGGG
>NW_015547689.1:3471199-3496636 GCF_001515605.1 Sinocyclocheilus anshuiensis
AACCAGACAGGGCACGATAAAAAGTACATTTTCTATGTAGGCCTAGTTTTTGTCCTAACCACCAGCGACAGCGACACGTGACAATACGCGACATGGGATTCTATTTTAGGAACGTTTTTATTTTCTGCGACGTCGCGGCAGGAACAACATACAAAATATGACAGTGATAATCTCAGGTAATGATTATGTGCTTTATTCAATGTTAAAAGTGTCTAATGTGAGTTTGAATATTATTTTGCGTTATATTTATAGCCATAGTGAAAGCAACAATAAATATTTTACCTCAGATCTTAAAAATAAATTAAAGCAAACTTTTACGTTAAAACTGTGAACTCACTGCGAACCAACACGTGTATTCCATAACAAAGATATCAGTCACTCACTCACTCACTCACTCACTCAAAACTGTTCAGTCCATTCACATTTGAATCATCTATTTTCCATGTTCACTTTTCTTTTCTACACACTCCCATGTTTTTGCTATCACATCGTATCTACACTGGATGCGACAAAGCATTGCAAATCATTTGAACGTTGTGTCAGTACGTTATAAATAGAACGAGTCAGCAGTTTACTGTCGGGGATTTGTCATGGCATGGCATCCAAGATTATAATGAGTTCTATTATATTTTATTGCGTCGCGCCACGCCACTCGTGTCCGGTGTAGACACGATGTAAGTTAATGTAGCTTTCTGATGCAGCGTTTGAATTTTCATGCCACATTATTTTAAATCAGCACGGGCAAAACTTTTTTCACTCACGGGCCAGATGTGGCCCGCGGACCGCCTATTGAGGAACCCTGGCCTAGGCTATGCGATTCAGTTCGCCCGGCATCCCCCCAAGTTCAATGGCATCTGCTTCACGGCAGTGAAGGCGGCCGATGCTCTTGTCTTGCATGCGGAGATCGCAGTCCTACTGGCGAAGGACACGATAGAGCCGGTCCCTCCAGCCGATATGAAGACGGGGTTTTACAGCCCCTACTTCATTGTACCCAAGAGAGGTGGTGGGTTATGACCAATCTTGGATCTGCGCGTCTTGAACCGGGCCCTTCACCGGTTACTGTTCAAGATGTTGATGCAGAAACACATCTTCGGGTGCATCCGTCCCCGAGATTGCTTTGCAGCGATCGACCTGAAGGATGCGTACTTTCATGTGTCGATCCTTCCGTGCCACAGACCATTTCTGCGGTTTGCGTTTGAAGGACGTGCATATCAGTACAAGGTCCTGCCCTTCGGGCTGTCCCCGTCTCCACGTGTCTTCACAAAAGTTGCAGAGGGGGCTCTTGTTCCCCTCAGAGAGCAGGATGTTCATATCCTCAACTATCTTGACGTTTGGCTTATACTAGCAAAGTCTCGGGATCAGTTGTGCGAGCACAGGGACCTGGTGCTCCGGCACCTCAGCCAGTTGGGTCTTCGGGTCAACTGGGAAAAGAGAAAACTTTCCCCGATGCAGAGGATCTCTTTTCTCGGTATGGAGTTGGATTCGGTCGAACAGACAGCATGCCTCACAGAGGAAAGTGCGCGGTCGGTGCTGAACTGCTTGAATACTCCTGGGGCATCTGGCAGCTGCAGCGGCAGTTACACCGCTGGGGCTGCTTCATATGAGACCGCTTCAGCACTGGCTTTATGGCCGAGTCCCGAGGTGGGCGTGGCAGCGCGGCACTCACCGGGTCCAAGTTACACCAGCCTGTCGCCAAATCTTCACCCCGTGGTCAGACCTTGTGTTTCTCTGGGCAGGAGTGCCCCTAGAACAGGTCTCCAGGCATGCTGTGGTTTACACGGATGCCTCCACCACGTACAATGGACACGCAGTGTCGGGGGGTGGACGGGCCCCCAACTGCACTGGCATATCAATTGCGAGTTGTTAGCGGTGCACCTTGCCTTGAACCGTCTCAAAGGGTGCTTACGAGGCAAGCCCGTGCTGGTCCGAACGGACAACACGGCGACTGTTGCATACATCAACCGACAAGATGGCCTGCACTCCTGTTGCATGTCGCAACTCGCCTGCCACCTCCTCCTTTGGAGTCGGAAGGTTCTGAGGTCACTTCGTGCCATTCACATTCCGGGTCTGCTCAACCGTACGGCCGATGAGCTGTCACGAGGTACGCTCCCAGGAGAATGGAGACTCCACCCCCAGACAGTCCAGCTGATTTGGAGACGCTCAGGTAGACCTGTTTCCAGAAACCTCTCACTGCCAGTTGTTCTACTCCCTGACCAAGGGAACACTCGGCACGGAAGCACTGGCACACAGCTGGCCGAGGGGCCTGCGCAAGTATGCGTTTCCCCCAGTGAGCCTTCTCGCACAGACAAAGCACTACAGCAGGGCCCTAGCTTTGCTTTGTCCCGTCCGAGCCTTGAGATGGTATGTAGACAGGACACAACGCTTTAGGACCTCAGACCAGCTCTTTGTCTGTCAGAAGGGGAAGGCTGTCTCTAAGCAGAGGATGGCCCACTGGATTGTGCATGCCATCACCCTGGCTTCTGTCAAGCTCCACCATTCCCTCGGCAGCCAGACGTGGTGGAACGTCCGGCGCAAGGCCCTCACTCGATGAATCCATGAGAACTGGTAGAGGGCTGGGTTCCATATGTAGAGACCTAAGTGGATCCCATATGTGTAAAGTCCACGGTATAGCCTCAGAGCCCATGTTTCCCCGGCAGACTTTCTGCTATTTTCCAAGAGGGTTACAATCACCTCTAATCTTCCATATGCTCCTAGACGGTTGTTCATATGTGTAAGTGCTTCCGAAACCTCCTTCGGGAAGGATGTGCTTCAGCAATGTTCCGGTTCCAAGTGGAACGGGCACGTTTTCCCAGTGTTACTGAGTTTCCAGTCTTACTGAGTGGGTAGTGCCATAGCAGCAGTAACTGGTCTTCTTGTGGTAAGCCCCGGGCTACGCCAGAAACGTTCCTGTTCCAAGTGGAACGGGTATGTTTTCCCAGTGTTATCCAATCTCACTGAGTGGGCAGTGCTACAACAACAGTGACTGGTCTTCTTGTTGCAAGCCCTGGCCTACACCAGAAAGGGGCGCAGGAGGCTCGCACAGGTCACTGGAAGGGGCCGCATCCATGGCGCTTTGGTAGGGATCCCAATTCGTCGGTCACCGACGTGTCGTCAAGAGTGGCCGACTGAAAGGGAACGTCTCGGTTACGTATGTAACCCTCATTCCCTGAAGGAGGGAACGGAGACGTCACGTCCCGTCGCCACGGCTGCTGTACCACCACTGAGCGGCCGGGTCACCGGCTCGGCTCCTCAGCGAAAACATGGTATGCGTTGCACCGGCTGCCTTTTTATGCTCACGCTGTGATCAGGCAGCTGGATGCATTCATCGCATGCCAATGTGCATTGGCTCATTTAGTTTACACTCGAAGTGGATTGGTCTCTCTAAGCGAGATCCCAATTCATCGGTCACCGAAGTGACGTCTCCGTTCCCTCCTTCAGGGAACGAGGGTTACATTCGTAACCGAGACATTTTAGAGCCACTCATGGAATCATTAGAGGTGAATACTATATGAATGCTCTCTGTTCGAGTCGGTCTGTGAGAATGGGTTTGTTTGCATGCTAAAAAACAACCAAATCTAAAAAGAATAGATGCCAGATACAGTGTGTGTCATATTTAGATCTACAGTCTTATGGAAATTTACATGCATCTTTACAAAAACGTCATGAAAATACATTCAATTGGGAATAAATTCCCAACCAGGGATCTCCGGAACATCACATCATGCCCGACAGTGCCTCCATGTTTGCTGTGCTGCATTCCGAATTCCATAAGGTGGGAAATCAATCTCTCGGTGTGATGGCCATGCACTGATGCTCTTTTAAAGCACAGGGAGTTTGTGTACTCTGATAGAGAGGTCACTGTGATGAGCGCTTTATTCAGCATATCCAGAGACCTCTCACTGCCCTGACTTACAGCATTCCCAGAAAGAGGTTCATTGTACAATGACTTTTATTATACTAATACGGCTATCTCTCTCCCCTTAGAGGTCAGCCTTAAATTGAGCATTAAGCAAATAGCTAATGGAATTTAGAGGTATAATAATACAGGGATATGGTGAGACAATTCTATTAACAAGATATAAATCATGTTGAGTGTGAGGTAAGTGTTTTTTAATTGATTGATGGAAAAGACGATCCATTGGTTTTCTGAAGACTAACAGCCATTTACCGTTTCCTCTGCAGTAAAAGAGGCAAAAAAAGGAAAGATAAGGAAATTACTCTGTGCAAGGGGATAAATTATTCAGAGAAGATAATCATTTGTGCTGACATTACTAATGTGAAGAAGCATTTAATCTCCACTCCATTGGATCAGAGGACTTTGGGTGAAGGTTTTTAATAAAGATTAAAGCTGTGTCTCCTAGATAGTCTACAGTTACTTTAGTCTACCTGTGTTTAAATCAAAACAGCACTAGATGTGGTGGGAACAAGACAGAAGTGTGTAAATATGTTAAGAGCTACTATGACAAAAAAAAAAAAAAAACTATTATCATGTTACCATGACTTTACAAAAGAGGATAAAAATAGAGAGAAATTGTTTATATTAAAATAAATATAAAAGGTTTTATTATAATATATAAAACAATAATTTTAATAAAATATTAATAAACTATTGTAAATTGTTATTAAAATAATAATAATAATAAGTATCAGATTATTAATTAATATATTTATAGAATTATTTTTATATAAAGAGTTCATAATAAAAGGAGCAAAAAATTAAATAATAAAAAATAGAAAATAAATAGAAAGTGCGTCAAAATGCTAAGAGCTCCTGACTAAATCTAAAAAAAGAGAAATCTATTATTGCATTACCATGAAAGATGTTTTACATTGTAATAAATATTTAAGAAATAATACTTTTATAAAATTTTATATAAAACAATAATTCTTATTAGCCTATAAGTAAAAAAACACAAAATATTTTAAATAATTAAAAAATGAAAACATAAAAGTTAACATTTTGAGAAAGATAGTTTTACATATTTAAAAAGTAAGTTTATAAAAATGTTATATAAATAATTAAAAAAATATAATTTTCTATAAAAACAAAAGTAATAATTGTATATAAAAATAGCAAAAGATAAATATATAAATAATTTAATTAAAAATAAGAATATATGAAAGTGCTCCATATTTAAGATGTTAATTAAGACCGATATTCATTATCAAACTGTGAAAAAGGTCCATATTATTAGAAGTTATTTATGGATGACTTTTATTTTGGCATCACCTGGCCATAACTCCAACCTGTCATCTTTCTTCTGTAACCAAAGAAAGAAAACCAATCGAAACACACCAACACAAAGTAAAGTTTGAAGACCAAAGTGACCCCATGTCAGGACAAACACTCACTTATCTGTTTTGAGCAATGGCCAATATGTTCTTCCCAATATTAACTGAAGAAACGAGAGATTTCTCTGTCCTAGGAGTAAACATCCTGTATCTCCTGAATCAACAGATGTCTCCATCTGCCCTGGACGTCCTCCGATCGCTCACACGCGCCCGTACGCAAATCCCCTCACAGTATACACACATTGATCTGGTCATAGATCCGTCATGTCAGGATGATGTACATTATTTACAAGTGGCTGTTCTCCTCCTGTGCTATTTTTTGCCTCACCTCTCCTCAGGGGGCAAATTAGAAGAACGCAAAGAAAGAGCGAGCTCTCCGATAGCCATCTAGCATGACGAATTATAAGTGTTACAAAATAAAATGACAAACGGGGCCTGCTAGACTGGAAGTTAACAAGGCACTGATCAGCTAGGACCAACGTTATCTTCTCTTCATGTTTATTGCAGTGAGGGGCTCTTATTGCCCCAGCCCTGACATTGATCGACAGCTTCTATTAAGCGTCCTTCCCCGAGCAGCTGCCAGGAGCAGATACATTAAATAAAACAGTTATTGCTTTTCATTGGCTGCCCCGTAAAATATTGCCGCTAAATAGCTCCTGCCATCAGATGCGCTTCGCTACAAGGTTTTAATTTGAGAGACTGCGCATAACGCTGGCGCAATTGACACCAGCCTTTGTTTCCTCGCTGTAATGATTGTGTACATATCGTTGAATTGATGGTCTGTCGTCTTTGTTCGGCTTTAATGTGTGGCCTGTTTGTCAGGCGGAGACCGATGCCTGAACACGTATTTTTATCTCTCCCTCTCCTCCTCCTCCTCCCTCTGTGTCTGATGTTTCCTCCCTTCCCCTTGTCTGTCCCTTATCAGAGGGCCGGTGCGCTGCGGCGGCCTTAAGCTCTTGTCTAGCAACAAGATAAGGCGCTTTTTGCTGGCAGGAGACAACAAAAGCGCGGGTCGTAACAACTCTTTCTGTGCACGGACAATATATATACATGCCCAAGATGAATTATGGACGTGAAATGGCCTCAGATGTTTGTGTAACACAGATATATTTGAATCCGGACCCCTCCTCCTGCCACCTATCCAATGTTATCATAGCGACGGCAGGGCAGCTGTGCTCTGCAGCGTGGATGTCATGTCTCTGTTTTGTGCGCTGCATATTAAAAGCTTTATGGAAGCAATTAAATGCATGCTTAATGGCGAGGAGTTGGCAGAATGAATGTACAATTGAATTAGCAGTTATGATGGGGCACAATCCAAGACGAAGTAAATGGAATTACCTCACACATTTCTCTCATCCCCATCAGGTTTGGCAGCATGACACCACTTAATTACCCATTTGTCACATATATTCTCTCATTGATCTAATTTTCACACAGCCTGCGTTCTGGATATCCACTGATATTCTCAATGGATTTTTTGGGGATGCAATATATTGGAGCTGACTCATCCCAATAATAATTAGCCCGCTAAGTGGCTTCAGCAGTGAGAGAGGGAGAGCAAAACAGGTTGACCAAATTCAATTATGTGGAGACTCTCACACAGGCCTGTCTGATCATACATACAGCAGCTGCTCTGTGTTCACTCTGTGTTACAGACGTACCATCACAACACCTCGAGGGGAACAGTAAGAAGAGACATAGCTGAAAAAGATAAGGTGAAGTGTTATTCACATAATCTACTATGTGATTTTAAAAAACACTCAAAATGCTAAAGTGGTAACTGCACTGATCATGCCGTATGGTGTTCCCCCCCCCCTAAAAATCACAAATTAAAAGGAAATTTCAACAAAAATGTGTACAACCATTTAAAAGTTTTTAAGTCTTCTATGCTCACCAGTGCTGCATTTATTTAAACAAAATGAATGTAATACAGAAAAATCAAAAACATAATTAGTAACACTTTATTTTAAGGACCAATTCTTGCTTTTAATTAGTTGCTTATTAGCATGCATATTACTAGCATATTAGCTGTTTATTAGTACTTATAAATCACATATTAATGCCTTATTCTGCATGACCGTATTTTAGATCCCTTAATCCACCCCATACCTAAACTTGACAACTACCTTAAGCAGCAAATTAAGACTTTGTTTAGGGAAAACTCTTAGTTAATAGTGAATATGTGTTCCCTATACTAAAGTGTTACCAAATAATTTATTCCTGTTATGGTAAAACTACATTTTTTTAGCAGCCAATGCTCTAGTCTTTAGTGTCACATGATCCTTCAGAAATCATTTTAATATAATACAAGAAATATTTCTTATTATTATTAATGTTGAAAAACGTTGTGCTGCTTAATATTTTTGTGAAAATCATGAAATTTTTTTCAGGATTTTTAATAAACATTATAACAGTCTTTACTGTCACTTTTGATCAATTTGACATATCTATATAAAAGTATTAATTTATATATATATATATATAAAAAAATCATACTGACCTGGTACTGGTAGTGTATTTAAAATTCTTGGAAAAAAAAAAACATTTAAAATATTTCAGGGATAAAGCCTGCATGAATAAAATATCTGGGAGAACCAACCCGAAGGTTTATAAATGGGAGAGAGATGTTGTCACAAGCAGGTGTCATTTGTCCTCCAGTGGTCACCCTCAGATGAGGAAGAGTATTGAAATCATGCATCATAGCAGCAGACCTATGTCAAGCCACGGACAGTGAAAAGTGCTGTGTACATTCATACTCTGCTTTAAATGATAAGACTGTTCGAAAACATTTCAGCAATATAAAACTTTTACTTAAACTAAATTACATAAAAGAAAGGCTTGTGGCAGTATTCAGATCAGTGGGTTTCTTTCTGCATCTGGAGCAAATAAAAAATAAATAAAGCAGAACAGATCATAAAATGATATGATATTTTGAATTTGATGTGATGGGGTTTATAGAAAATATACATATATAGCAGACTATTTGGACTATTTGGTGCGCACAGATAATTTATTAAGATAATTTACATCAACATAAGTTGACGATTGTTTTATCTTTACGCACCCTGATGAGACCCTGAAGTGGAAGTCGGACAGTCTCAGTGTCCTCTCTTGATTCTCAATCTTGGTCATCCTGCAGAGAGTGGACTGCTGCTGAATATGACGTCCTTGCAGATTAAGTGGTCACTTGTTCAACTTTCGCCATTAACCTGAGTGCACCAGGCAGTTTGCACTCCTCGCTGGGCTACATTGGCACATTTATCGTCTGGGGACAGACTAATGGATCCCAGTTAAGGTGTGTTAACAATTTTTCTATCGATTAATGAAGGGAAATCATAGCCAGATGAACTTAGCCCACAAGATTTAGTGGCTTTTAAGGTAGTAGGGACGAATATAATGCTTTAGAAAGAGCTACTGTACATTATATATAAGACACCTGCTACATTAAGTTACATTAAGGTTTAATACGTCTTCATTACTGGCAGTGCGCCCAACCCCTTCAAGGTTGAAATAGAGATCCACCTTTCATTATGCCACTTCTCATTGCTCTGCGGAGAGATATCAAATAATAATGGAACTATTGAGACAGTTCTGCTCGAGCTGTTAATGCTAATCGATGTATTAAATATTGAGCATTTCCATAGCAGAACTCTGAACAGCTGCCACGGCGGTCGCCCAAGATGATTCAGGATGCTGCCACAGGCCTTACTTTTCATTTTTGCTTAATTAAACAAAGTAGACCATGATAACAGCCCTATGGCCTCTGAAGTCCAACCTCTGGGAAAGTAGCTACATACTCTGATGTGATTTATGATACTTCTAGATAATATGAAACTCAAACGCTTTGGTTTTTACGGTGTATGGCTGCTTTACTTTGCAGCAGAAACAACAATGTCCCACAGCCTTTTCTGATACATATCATTGATGTTTATTCAGATAGAAATGAGGCATTACGTTTAAAAGTTTGGGGTCAGTAAGATTTTTTCTTGTTTTTAAAATAAGTCCTTTATTCTCAACAAGGTTGAACATATTTGTTAAAAATGCAGTAAAAGTAAAAATGCAGTAATTTATTCCTGTGCTGCAAAGCTGAATTTTCAGCATCATTACTCCAGTCTTTAGTGTCACATGATCCTTCAGAAATCATTCTAATGTACTAATTTGGTGCTCAAGAAGCATTTTAATTATTAACAATGTTGAAATCAGTTGTGCAGCTTAAAATTTTTGTTTTCAGGATTCTTAAAAAGTTCAACACCATTTACTTGAAATTGAAGTTTTTTTGTTACCATGTAAATACATTTACTGTCATTTTTGATAAATTTAATGCATCCTTGCTGAATAAAAGTATTAATTTATTTTTTTTTAAATCTTACTGACTCCCAACTTTTGAAAGGTTGTGTATTTAACTTATCATATTCATTTCAAGTGTGATATCATGCAGTTTTGTCTGTCTTATCACACACAATCTCTTCTCCACCTCTTTTCAGAGCCACAGTAATCCAATCCCCTCACATCCTCAATGTACATAAATGCACAAACGCATGACACACGTCAAACAAACACTCAGTAGGCATGCTCAGAACGCAAAGATCCCATGGCAGAGCTTAAACAAAGCATCTCGGGGCCGACCATGAGTAGGGGTGGCCATGTTAGATTCCTGCGTGCCGCACACGACGCAGCTCAAATAAACCCAGCACAGTGAGCCAGGGTCAGGCCGCCTCTGCTGAGGGATGCACTGCAGTGCCAGTTGTATAGAAAGAAAACAGGGTACCCAGCAGGACGTCCCGTACAGGGCCCAGCCAGCCAGATATTCAAACCTGCTCCCTGTTTCTCTTTCCTTCAGAGTGTCCAAAGTGTTAGTCATGTTTGCCTTGCTGCTCTTTGATGAGAGTAAATATCATCTGCTCTCAGACACTTTGATTCTGTCAAAAAAGCAGCAAATCAACAATAATTTTCAGTCCTAAAGAATGTAACGCTGCAGTCAAAGACTGAGATTTCATTTAACATAACCTCTAAAGAGTAGTTATGCAAAATGTATATATATATATATATACATTTTGCATAACTACTCTTTAGAGGTTATGTTAAATGAAATCTCAGTCTTTGACTGCAGCGTTACATTCTTTAGGACTGAAAATTATTGTTGATTTGCTGCTTTTTTGACAGAATCAAAGTGTCTGAGAGCAGATGATATTTACTCTCATCAAAGAGCAGCAAGGCAAACAATATATATATATATATATATATATATATTATATGTAAAATCATATCAGTGATCTGTTTATATTAGAGTTTTTTTATGTACTTTTTCACTTTTATAAAATTGTGATTTTTGCTGTCATCTAAAACTCATGTAAAGTTAATCTGTTTATTTACATATATATATATGTAATATATATATGTAAATAAACATATGCCTCATATATTAAAACAAATTATGCCAATTTTCAGTCTTAATTATTTGATCATGTTCTTTTCAACATAAGTTTTACAGCTTTAGTTAATTTCCTAGTAAGATGTCAAAAACAAATCAAACTTGATTTTATGGAACACACCATTTAAAAACATGAGGCTGTTGACAAGAAAAAAAAATGCTGAACACTTATTAAAATTTCTTGTTCTGTGGCACATTTGCAAGCTGTGCCATTGTGGAATTGTTGCCAATAGCTTGTACTGGGCAGATGGGCAAGCTAGAAAGATAGATCAGATGCCTCATAAATTTCTGTTCGCCACCAAAACTGAGGAGAGATACAGCTATCCGTGCTTTATTGCCTGGGGCACAGGGTGGGCCTGCCAAATGCAACAGTTTAAACCGTCTATCCAAATTATGCCCGATTCAGCACAGTGAGTGTTACTAATTCATATCCTATCTTTTCCATGAGTGCCGTTTTCTATACCTAAAAGAAAACTGTTTATGACAATGTATTCTTATATTTCCACTCTATTCTACTGCACCCAAAACCACATTCTTTTCCCTAGCAGCTATAAACAGCAATTGAGTCGTAATGCTTAAAATAGCTGCAGTTCAAGGTGAAATTTGAATGTTTGTATTTTTATGTCATTTATGTACATAAATGGTTGATAGGGTCCTGGAGTTTTATATAGCAAACAGATGTCGTGCCGAGAGCAGAGCATTTTGTAGCACCTGCTTGAGTAAACAGAGGCCTGCTGAAGCCTGGAGCTCGCCTGTTTTCTTTCCATAGACACCTCACTGCATCCAAGCAGTGACAGACCGGTCAATAGTCTGGAATAATTAAGATTTTTTAATGTTCTATGTCTGTAAGTCGAATACTTTTATTCAACATAGATGCAATAAAGTGATCAAAAGTAACAGTAAAGATGTTTATAATGTGAAAGAATTCAGCTTTGCCATCACAGGAATAAAATACATTTTAAAATATGGAATGGAAAACAGTTATAATGAACTTAATGATTCCAAACTTTTGGCTGGCAGTGTATGTCGGTAAACTGTTTATTATATAAAATTATACATATACTGTATGTGTGTGTGTGTGTGTGTGTGTGTGTGTGTGTGTGTGTGTGTGTGTGTGTGTAAAAAAAAAATATATATATTTTTTATATACATATATATATATACATACATACACACACACACACACACACACACACACACTGTCTATATTAAATGCCGCTGGATTAAATAACAAAACATCAAACTAAGTGGATTTTAAAAGAAATATGTTTTAAGCAAGATAATGAACAAAATTACAAAAAATATTGCTCAAAACTAAGACAAATTTTTTACATTTTATTTGAAGGTTACTTTTAACTAATTCTACTGTAAAAATTAGTAAAATGTCTAGCACTATTCATTCGCGAATGTCATTTTTAGTATCCAAATTTTTGGGGGTCACTGTATAACATATAGGTGAGATAAACAATACATCACTTTATCTCTCTACACTGTAGTGTTGTTTTTGGTGGTACATTTGGTAACAGCACTTAAAGTGTATCTCCTGCATGCAGACATCTGCCTGATCTCAGCTTTATTCTGTGTCCTCCTTTACCACAATTGACTTGTCATGTATTTCACAGCTAATTAGGCCTTTACAAATGAGGCCAATGCCCACTGATAAGGACGCTGCTAAATTGACCGTAAATGCTACCATTCAATCAGACACAATGACCACCCCTGCAGCAATAATCAGGATTAATTCATGCTGCTGTATCGTGCACGGATGCAGTGGAAAAACATCTACAGCTTTGACGACAGCAACAGAAAATTGTGAAGTCAAAAGTGAGTTTTCTTTACAAAGGCTTTCATTGTCTTTTCTGGATTTCCACTTACACATCTAATGAATTTAGTTGTCTGAACATATGATCAACATATTTTCCTCATCTCTTTGTGTTAGAATTCAGTTCACCGCTCAAAGCATGCTAGTAGAATATTGGGGTCTGTCTGAATGCCCCAAACTGTCTCTTACCTTTAGTACTCCCCTCACAATCTGCCTCGAGTACATAGGCACCAAGATTACTTGTGGCTCCACTATTTTTTGGTATTAAGATCCCTTCTTCCTAATCAAGTCGAGCTCTCGCACACCGTCCAAGGACAGTCGGGTGAGATGGTGTGGAATCTCTCTTGAGGGAACAGGCCGAGCCCATCTTTCAGAGCTATCATGGTGTATGTCTCTGTGAATTGTTAGGACATTGCGCTGATGCCTACCTGGCAGCACTGCCTGACTGAAACTGCCATTTTTGCCCTAAAGTCAACAATTCAGCCCGACGGCTTTAATTCAGCGCTTATCAATTCTTCCTGAAACAACTGACACTGGATATTTCAGGCTTACTGGTTAACAGCAAACGAGTGCTGATATGTTAGTTGAATTCCTAGGTAAACAGGTTACATCCACAGATCTAAAAGTAGTGATGTAAAGTCATCAGCCAGTGACTTCAGCTGCTGTGTCGGTCTTATTTTTATTATTATTATTTATTTTATTTTTTATATTACAGTCCATTATTTTCCACTGCAGTACAATGGATTGCACTTTTAAAATTGCACAGCACAGAAAATGGGGGGGGTCAAACTTATATGAAAACAATGTTAGTAAGTTTTCTGCCATTAAATAAATCATCTAAATGGAGAAAAATATGTTGTTTACCCATGGTCAATCAAAACAAGATGGACTGAGAATCGAGAAAAGCCTGAGTCAGCAGTTCACAAAGATAGCCATTATCCATGTCCTCCTCCTCTGGAAAAATGAAATCACTGATAATCATCACCACAAAAATCATTGTAAAAATGCTTTGTAAAAAACATGTAAGGCATTCAGCATTAAGAATAATATATAAATAAATATGTAAATAAATATAAGTATTATTGCCTTAGATCCTAATACCCTAGAAAAAGCAAATAATATTTTACTATTATATAATAAATGATTATATTTAAATGAATTGGCAACTCAATTTTTAAAATAATTTTTAATTTTATATTTTTACACTTACACTCACACACACACACGTATATACAGTACATATTATTTTAATATTGTGTGTTATTTTAGTATTACTGAGATACTATTATAATTTTATTAATATTTTTAATTAGCTTTTGTTTTTTGTAGAATTTTCCATTTTCATTTTTATATTTTGCTGAATTTTTGTAAATTTTTTGAGTTTTTGTTATTTTTAATAGTTTTTCAATGTCTATATAGTTTTTATTTCTTTTTACTTCAGTTTTAGTTCAAGTTATTTTAGTACATCAAGTTAAACTTACATTTTTTATTTTAATTGATTTGATTTCAAGTAACACTGATATACCCATACATATCTTATATTGGGTATATAAGTTTAGATAAGTATATCAAATTATTGAAATGTTCAACTTTTCTGTTCGCACTAATAGAATATTAGCATTATCAAATGCCTTTCATGTTTGACCAGAAACAATATAGTCAGTTCCAAAATTTCCGGTCTTTAAGATGTCTTAAAAAGCCTCCAAAAAGATTCAGTGTAAAAACATAACACAACGTCTCTAACGGTTTCTGTTGATGACGATAAAAAATAAAAATAAAAACATAAAAACTGATTGAATCCTAATCCTAATCTCATTCTCTGACCACAGAGGTATTAGCTACTGTTTTCGCCCCGTTTTCAAGTGGGAATGACAAATTAAGTGATCCTTTCCCTTCCCCCCCCCCCCCCCCACGTTCTTTTTCTGTCAGCGGCTTCGTCCTTCATTCCTCGGGTGACAAGGAGTGCTGAAGGACGCCTCGACTAGCTGACACTGCAGTTCCGTCTGCTTCTGGCCTGCCTGCTGCCAAGAGAGCTCACACTGCCTTGCAGGCACTTGATGAAGAAAAGGAATCGATGGAGTGAAGAATGATGAAGAAATGAAAGTGGGAGACAGACAAGCTGCAAAAACGAGTGTGGCACTTTTTCTGTGACAAAAACCATTAGTTAGGCAGAAAGGAAGACGGTAATAGATTTCAAAATGATCTTTCTATTTAAAGTCTTTTCGCTATAAAAAATATCCAGAAGAATATAAGAACATACAAGATAAATTCAACTGTGCAGTGAACTGAAATAATAAATGTCAAAAATGCATTTAAGATTTAGAGAAGAAATGCAATATTTTTCTTCTGGGTGAAAGATAATAAATAAATATGGAAAAATACACACATTTTTTAATATGACTGCTTTAGCACAATGGTTAGAACTCAAAATTCAGTTTTCTTCATGATAAACGGTCTGATTCTGTCCATTAGGATTATTTTCCTAACTGTATAAGCAAAAACACAATGGACTTTGTCAAGCATCACAATTCAGGCATTAGTCATAGATATTGCATTCGCTTAATGGAGGATAATAGGATCATATCCATCTCAACTAGTGCAGTAAATATGGCATTTTAATGTTTACTGCACTGTTTGGATTTCTGGATTATTTGAGTGGTGCTACAATTCATATAACATGACTGTTCATTCTGATGGTCCACGCCGACAATCATTACTGCAATTATCCTGTGATGCAGTTGCAAAATGACTGATGAATGAACAGAGGTTTTCACTGTTTTTTGGCCGCTCACCAGGCACACGTACTCATCTTCATTTTGTGGGAGTGTTTTTTCATATTCTGTCCCTAAAAAACCAGTTCTGTGGTTGAATGCCAGTAACTCTAAGCGAACGCAAAATATTACTCTCAGCATCTATCTATTTCACAGACGTTCTCGATGTACCGCTGCAAAACGTACTCACTTTAGGCCATTTCAAATTTTAGTTTAAAACCCGAGGAATGACCTGTGTAATGGATTGGACAGATCTCAGCCCTGTTTTAAGTCTGGCAATGCTTTTGAGTTAATAACCCTCATTTTTATTCATATTCCAAGAAATATATTAGCTTTATGACACTCAGGGAGAATTTTACCTGACATGCACATGGTTCAGAAGTGAAAGGGACCTGAACGTAATCTGCACACTCATGTCCCATAAATGTCTTTATGAATACTTTGCACATCGAATATTTAACGCAAGCGGTAAGATGTCATAGCGCACCAATACACATGGCCAAAAGATGGGACAAAATGACCCCGCTACAGGGATTCCTCTATTTCCTGCACAATTGATTTATTTCACATTATTAATGAACTTTGCTGCAGCTCCACTTGTCAGGGCTGCTGTGCAGAGGTCAATAACCAGAGGAAACTTGATGTTAGTAGATCCAGCTTAAGTGATTTTGTCGCACTAACGATTCAATATATCAGGACAAATGTCAGGTGCTTTTAATATGTTGATTCACCACCTCTAATCTGCATAAGCGCAGTGCTTGCGGGGATCCGAGCCGGGAGATTTATAATGCCTTGCTGAAATTCCCCTTGCTTTCGGTAAATATTTGAGGTCGTAGCAAGAGTTGGCCAAACAGCAGAAGAATTTCAAACATTTTTCCTCTTGGTCTAGTGGAAGAACACTGAGGATTAGCGGAGAAATGCAGTTTATTTGTTCATTTTTGTTCATTATGATTTCTGGAGAAATATTTCCATTAGCATTTCCATTCGAATCTGGGTAAAAACAAAATACTGGTGAACATCTATAATGAATTTGTGATTACACATTATACATTGCTTGCAAAAAAATAAATAAAATAAAATAATAATTCTAAAATGTGCACCTGTAAAGAAAAAAAAAAGTATTATATTGATTAGAATTTACTGTGTTTTTTTTTTATTTTATTACTACAATATAGGCCATCATATATTTAGTGTATATTGAAAATAACAAAACATATTTCCTTAAAAAATATATTTTTAACATCAGCAGATTACAAAATAATTGATGTAAATGAAAAACAATGAGTAAAAAAATATTTAAAATATTAATCTGATATCTGATGATGCTTGTAAAATATTTCATAATTATAAGGTCATCCAAAATTCCAGATTGGGGAAGTCCTGCAAAACCATGTAAACTTAAAAAGTGCAAGTGTGCAGAGATTTTGTAGAAGGGCCTGGGAGGCAGCCACGTTAACACTAAAGGTGACTAAACTGCTGGCTGCAGTTTTCTGGTCAGTTGCAGAAATCAGTGCAATGGATTGGCAGGAAGAGATTTAGTTGCTCGTGGCAGAGGTCAGTGTATTGTGTATTTTGTGCAGTCAATAATAAAGTAAGGACTTATGCCTGCTGAAAGTTAATGAGCAATCACAAAGACCTTGGAAAATCATTTGCATCCTTACATCGGCTGCACACTTTGGCTCTGAAAGGGCCCAGGGGATCCAGAGTCATCGAAAAGTCACAGCAGGCAAGATGGAGGAGATAGACCTGCCGCAATGATCCCCAATGCCTCTAAAAGCAGGAGCGCTATCCATATAAAAAGCAGATGATATTGCTCTTTTGGAAGTTTTAATGCACATAGTGTTCAATGCTGATCTCTGCAAATCATTCAAAAGACTATTATGCTACATTTCTATATTCCAGAAAACTACAACAGCCAATTTGAAGGATTTTTTCTAATTGAAGCAGAGCAACTTGAAAATTACAACCTTTAATTCATCCAGAAAGTGTTTAAACACACTCTTAATGTGGGTTTAAGTAGCATACCACAGCCACAAAAGCATACTTTAATTGTTTAAGAACACCATCAGTCATATGCTTGGCCTAAATCTGAATTACCTGGACATTCAGGGCATTCAGTTTGTTGCCATACAGGGTCATAAGGAACAATCGTCAGGGCTAGTGGAGGGTGGGTAGTCAATTGGAATATTCAGCATGCCCTTGAAGTCAACAGCCATCACTGTGCATGCATGAAGGATTCATTGTATCAAAGGGTGGTACCCTACCATACTACACTGGTCATGTAATCAACCCTGCTGCTTTCCAGTCAACAGCATACGGAGGTAATCTAGAGCCACGCAGAACAGCGTTTGGTTGTTAACGGTTCTTGCATGTGGTTTTTTTTTGCCGATACAGACACAACTCTAATACACTCTGACAGAGTTTTCTGGATTACTATTCAACAGTGCTGCAACACTGCTAATGAATATACAGTGCAAAACACTAAAATCAAAAGTATACAGAACAACTAGTGCAGTCCAACTCTTGAATAAATGATTCTTATAAGCCATTTTTTTAATCTCGTTCTAGTGAATCAAAAACATACAACTTACACAGTAACTTATAAAAGATAAATAAAGATGCAAATATTTTTTTACTTTATTTTATGAAAGAATAAATAATAAACGTATAATACATTTATAATAAATAATAAAATATTTTATCATTATCACCAATTAATTTTATTTTGTGCTTGTTTAATATTGTTATTTAACATATATTTATGGCAAGCTATTGGACTGTATTTATGCTGCTACAAAAAAAGAATGAAAATGTCGCTAAAACAATTCTCGCAAAAGTGTGTTTACAATTATTTTATTATTATTATTGATGTGCAAATTTTAAAAAAAGCCATTAAATGTCTATAATGTAAAAATATACAAATTTCATTAAATAAAAGACACTGAGCTACTGAACCTTAAAGTCTTGTATTTATTTAATGATATTTGTATTTCAGTGTGCCTTCGGGTTTCTAAAATGCAAAACTATACAAGGAGAGGAAAACAAATCTCATTACTTTGCTTGGTGCTATTTTTCCAAAACAGTATTGGAATATCACGACAAGAAACAGATTGTTTCCCAGCCCACATCCAACAAGCCTTATTCTAATGTGCCAAGGCCATGCGACTTCTAGCTTTGTTACAGTCAAGTGCGAGGCCTTCCTCCCCTCCTATTTTTAATATATCTGTATAGAGAGAGTAGATCTTACACTGTTCTGACAAGAGACAAATGTTTCATTCAAATGTGGCTTTCGCATATTGTGGAAGAAGTAATGAATTCCTGTGCTCCAGCGGGCCCAGTTCACCGTGTCAAGCCTGTGCAAGATGGAACCCGGCTGCAACAGCAAAATTAAATTTAATGTTCCAGCCGCCACTAGAAAGGTGCATAAATCAAGGCTTTTGATTTGCATTGACTGTTACGAACAACCCTATTCCACACAAAAATAAACCAAGCCTCAAATATGATGTCAGCTGAAGAACAAAGCAATTTTAGGATTAATAAAAGCGAGCAAGTGGCGGAAGAGTTTTAATTTTCACTGGTGTTACATCGCTCGGATGTCAAGTATGTTATTAAAAACACAGCTTCTATTCTCTTTTCATTTTTAAAAGAAATCTATCACAAATGGGTTTTTTTTATGTTTTGGGGAAAACAAGAAGCAAAACATTTTCTTAAAGGAACAGTTCATCCAAAAAGGAAAATTTGCAGAAAATATACTCACCCTCAGGCTATCCAAGATGTAGATGAGTTTGTTTCTTCATCAGAACAGATTTGGAGAAATGTAACATTACATCACTTTCTCACCAATGGATCATCTGCAGTGAATGGGTGCCGTCAGAACATTACAATAATCCAAAAGTAATTGAAACAACTCATAAAGCTGCATGTTTGTAATAAATTCTTTATTAACACATTTTTAACTTAAAACTGTTACGGCTAAAATACAAGTCCTCTAATATTGTTTTCTCCAGTGAAAATGTTGTTTTATCAGGAGAGAAATATGCACAGATCAAGCACCGTTTACAAGTGAAAACATTCCAAAACGTAAGTTGGTGGATTTTGACATGAGAGGACAACAAGGGATTGACTTTTCAATGGATTTTGGACTCTATTGTTATATTTTGGCCAGAAGCAATGGTTTCAAGTTAAAATTTGTTACTTACAAACACGCAGGTTTTTGCTTTAAGAGATATTATCTGATAGTCGTCTGGATTGCTTGTGGATTATTGTGAGGTTTTTATCAGCTGTTTGTACGTTTATTCTGATGGCACCCATTCACTGCAGAAGATCTAAATGCTAAATTTCTCCAAATCTGTTCTTTGACCTGTCATAGCATCCAGACTGTTTATTTAATGGTTATAATATTATTTTAAAACTAATCATTAAATTCTGTCCAATTAAATTGTTTCCTACCACAATAAACCAAAGCACCAATATATGACGTGTTGCTGAATGTAACTATGAGGCTGAATTGAAGACTATTTAACAATATAGACTGATCATCATCAGCTGCTCCCTCAGCTAAAATATGAGTTATATTGAGAATATGGCACTACATGGAGTTGAAATTGCGTACAAATACTCTCATCTTCAGACAATCATATTAGACTACACAACCAAATGATCTACAGCAACTTGACACGTACACACACAAATAAAAATGAATGCAGTGAGCATATGGATCTATATATGCGGTCACAGTCAGCCTGTCATTATCATTCCAGCACCAGCTAACTGTCATTTGAAACTAGTCTGCGGACCCCTTAGAAATCAGACTTGATCGATATCACATTAATTTAGACTTCTGCTGATCTGATCAACTATATTTTATATTGGGGTGAACATGGGACCTACAAGAAAAGTTTGTAAAAATAGTGTTAATAAGAAGGAATTTCCCATACTGATTGTTCACAGGTTTTCCCCCTGTATTTTGAATTATGCATTGCATTGTGTTTTAGGGTTAAAAGGAAATGACTGTAAACTGTAATAATTTATGCATGCAGAAAATTACCAGTACCTCTGTATCCTGCAGAGAGGGCAAGAACCTGGTTATTGAAATAAAAAGGAGCCACTCTCAATCTACTTTTCTCATGCTTTCCTTCTGCAGAGACATACATAGGCATGTGAAGGGGGACAGTAGCACTGCCCTCCCAAAGAATTATGGGATTAACGTCCACGCCATTGCCGCAGCACCGGATAAAGAGGTGCAGGTGTAGCGACTCACCCCTATAGTTAAAGAGATTATCAACAATGAAAATAATCTAAGAAAAGTTACTCTGTGCTGCAGCCGCGATGAAAAGTCTTGCCGTTTTCTGAACAATCTCCCAGAAAAGACTTTTTATTGTATAAGTGGGCAGGAGCCAAACGTCCTGTACTGGTGGCCATCCTCTTAGCCCCCTGATCCCGGCCCTTGTCAATCCGATCTGCAAACTCAATAAAAACGATAGGAAGGATGATTGGCTTTTACATTAAAAGCCATATATTCTGATGAATTTGTCTTTTTCTTATAGTTGACGTGCGCTTGCAACAATGGAATAAAGGCTCTGAGTGCATCAAGACATAAAAAAATGGAACAATATGAAAAAGAGTGAGAAGTGGCCTGCAAAATGACGGTCATGCACAGTGATGCTTCAAATCAGTGTCAGCTGAGGAACAGAATAAAAGATGAAACACAATACAAAATAAGATTTAAGAACCTGCTAGCTTTGTCAGAATAAAGCGAACAGATGCCACTTTCTCAATTAATGGCGAGTCTTAATTTGCAATGTACAGCTATAAACAAACAAATTTATGCTGTTGTCTTTATTGTTCAACAGAGAACTGCAGTTCAGAGTCATTTTATGAAGAACGCTGGATCAGAGAAAATGGCGAGTGTCGTTTAACTGCAAGCCCATCTGCGTGCATGGTCACAATGCAAAACCGTAACTATTCATGGCCATATGTCCAAACAGAGAATGCCATCTAAGAGTGACAGAGCTGTTTAATGGCACTGGTAAATGGCTCACTGAAGTGAATGTATTAAATGGTTTACTGTGCTGGTATCAAATGTGTGTTTTATAATGATTTGAGGCCTCTTTAGACCAATGAAATGTTAAGTAGGTCTCTTGCTCGTTGCTGTGCTGGTTCTTCCTACAATTCATGTGAAGGTATGCCATATACTCAAATTAGTGATAACCTAAATGGTATAAAATGACACACGTCTTACTTTGTCATGCCTTTTAATATTTCAGGAGATTATTTTAAAGCATTTGCCCAGAAAATAACCTTTTTATTCCACCTTTTGTGAAGGAAATTTTTACAGCCACAACTGTATTACTTTTATATTTCATGAGCTAATTAAAATACCTCAGGGTCCCAGACTGGGAACAGAACAGTCAAAAAGTTAAAAATAATACTGTGCATCAGTTGTATGTTGTATGTATGTGATTCCAAATTCATCCTTTGTGCGCATCCATATTCGGTTTCGTCAGATATCATCCTGTTACAGTGCACATAAATTGCATGCAGCATAAAAAACTGCGCAACCCATGATGTCTGATTCATGAATGAATGACTCTTATGAACTGGTTCTTTTTAATCAGGCACTCAAAAAATAATAATGAAACGTGAATACTGCAGGTCAGTTAATGGAATGAGTTGACTTCACAATTGATTCTTTCAAAAGTCATTTTTCAATTGTGTCCAATTCAAAATTAACCTGTAACTATTGTTGATATATACTTTAGATTTGTGATTTACATTACTATATTTAATAATTGTTTTTCTATATGATAGAGTGTAATTAAAGATACATATTTGAAACAAAGTTTTGTTGAATAAATTGATAATGGTAGCATATGCTAAAAAAAAGCACATTCAACAAAACATAATTTTTTCTTCTTTTCAAAACGGCAAAAATATTCTTATAAAACGTTAAATGGCTCAAAAACCATCAGTATCACTAAAGTGGCAGCACTGAATTAGAACACATTTTTATTAATTAAAACTTCACTGTTTTTCTACCATTCGAATGTTTGGGGTCAAATGTGTTTCATTTTTCTTCTCAGTTTGTCTTTTTATCTGGAGCCCTGTAAATACAGACTAACTTTTTCAAATTGAGGATGTCCCTAAATGTCCACAAAGCAAGGTTTTGTCCTCTTTTACTCACTTTTGGCTACAAATTTGTCCCTAAACTATACCTAAGTAAACCCTCACACACACACATACACGTGTATTTGTGAGTCTAGGGCAAAGTCAGGACAAGGGCCCCTGTGGGAAAAACACACAAACTTCTTCCTGCAGTGACTCAAATCAATCCTGCCGGTAGACATTCCTGTATCAATGAGCCTGGGTCCCCAAAAAGACCAGGACGAACAAGTACAACCAACGAGAGAGAAAGAAAAACAAGAGGTGGGCTGAAGAAAAAAGAAACAAAAAAGAAAGAAAACAACTACTTTGGATTTTCAGCTTGCAAATAAAAAAGAAAAGTAATCAATCATGGTTGAGGCGTTTAATTCCCGGGCTGCTGTTCTGGGCAGGGGAAGAATGAAATGGGACAAGACTAGAATATGCAAGGTTGCGCACTCTTTCACAAGAGTTGCTGGGAGGGGAAACACGTTAAGAAGAGACAAATTGACATTCCGGGGGAAAACATAAAGGCCTGGTAAACGTTTACTGTCACAAACACTAATTAATCACCTTGCCAGCTACTATTAATCATATATTAATGAGATTGTCTCTTTGCTTTGGCTGATCCAGGATCCCTCCTCAGTACTACAGGCTTTGAAAGCCAGACATTCACAACTCAATTAATCTTACAGCACCTATGGTTATAAAAATACTTCATATTAAAAGCAAATATTCAGAACATCTAAACTGTCCGTATCTCACCATATTATTACACCAAAGTCAGAATAAGACCATAAGTTAATTCTTCAACTGACTGATGAAGAAAGCAAAAATTCCAAAGAGGAAATAATGAAGTTGCTTAATGCTCATCAAGGTTGTATAATATTACTGGCATTCATTCATCTGTGTTTTCTCTTTCTGAACTGGCTTAAAAAACTGACATTAATTATGTTATCTAGATTATCTACACTAGAGCAGGCACCAAAACCAGTAGAATACAGCATGGGAGCCTGACGCAGACATATTTAACACAAAGATTCATTAGAAACATCAATCAAGCTGAATTTGAAAGTAATCAACAAATGAACCGTCATAGTTGCAATGAAGATGTCTGTAGACTGTCCTTTAGTTTCCAGGGAGCTGACGTCTTGGCCTCCGTGGTTGGTTTTACTCAAATGAAAGCTCATCTGTCAACTGTCAAGACCTTTACAATGTAGATTTCCCATAATGCATCACTCTTCTTACAATTTCCTCATCTCATTTTGGTTTTTTCGGCATATTCTTATTTCAGTAGGTCTGGAACACTGGGAAACGGTTGCACAATAGCTATAGGATGTCAATGCATTACTTGCAAAATGCAAAGTTTACTTCCTCAGACTGGTACCACTGCTTACATTTTCTGTGCCATTATCTAAAACCAAATGGCTGCACATTTCTTTCCAATGGTTATCTAGAGGCTACACCACCTACACCTGTGCATCAGCCCGGCAGAAATGTTTATCACACTTTGGGCATTTATAAACTGAGGGAGTGCATTAAACAGAGGAGGCTGTCACTGCATGCTGATGGAGGGAGCTGCTTTGCTTTCTAAGCTGTATGTAGATCGGCAATGGGGTCAGTCAGCCTATACACTCTCCTGGACACACGGTACATACTAATACAGGGCACAGCATAAAACACATATGAGACATGCACAGAAACAGGCATTAATATATGCCTTGGAGTTCATTTAAATTGCTATAATGTCTATTTCTTGAGGGACAATGGCATTACTTGATGATGCTCTGACATTTTTAATTTGTAAATTATTACAAAGCGTATATATACACACACACACACACACACACACACATACTTTTGTGTGATCATGAAAATTGTTTTCATAATAATTTCTCTGTACTGCTCCAAAGGTGTTATTTTCATATCAAACATGTGTATTTATTTTCAGCGCATTTAAAAAAAATTACTCAAGCTATGAATAACAAATAATCGAGGTAATCTTTGCAGATTACCATTTTTCCCCTCAAATCTTCATTTCCTCCACAGAGCAGCTAGAGATCTTCATGTATGGCAATACATAATTCCATAACTGTGCAGCACAAAGAGTTAATATACACAGTGATGCTAATGAAGTGAAACTCATCGGCCCCTCGGCGGAGGAGACCTGCTGTTTAATTACCTTTTAAAAAGTCGTTTGATAGTTGCACGCGGGGAGTCCCTTTTTCAAAGGGAACAATGACGAGCCTGTTGAGAGCAGGGGTTTATCTTTCAAATCAAACTCCAGTCGACGTCTTCCGGGACCGAGGAAAACATGTGTAAAGACTTTCCGAGCAGCATGAGTCGGGTTGGCCGTAACCTTTTCTTGTTCTCTCCCTCTCTCGGTGATCTTTGCAGGTCACGTTTAATGCTTCCCATTAAAGGGGTCATATGATGTTGCTAAAAAGAACATTATTTTGTGTATTTGGTGTAATGAAATGTGTTTATGCGGTTTAAGGTTAAAAAACATTATTTTCCACATACTGTACATTATTGTTTCTTCTCTATGCCCCACCTTTCTGAAACGCATCGATTTTTACAAAGCTCATCAGTCTGAAAAGCGAGGTGTGCTCTGATTGGCCAGCTATCCAGTGCGTTGTGATTGGCCGAATACCTCAAGCGTGTGACGGAAATGTTACGCCCCTTACAATACTGTGATGCCGTCAGGCCGCAGCGACGAGACAAAAACATTAAAACCCATTATAAACGAGGCATTTGTTGCACGGCGGGCTAGAGTGAGCGGCGACGGCCTAGAGTGAGGAACGGCCGGCGGGCTGAGTGAGCTGAGGCCGGCGTGATGAGTGACCGACGGCCAGTGGGCTTGAGAACGGCACGGCCGGCGGATTCGATGAAGGAGCGGCCGGCGGGCTTGGGGCAACCACATGTGACGACCCCGGGCTGGACTCCGCTTCGTCCACGGTGAAAGCCGATCCGGCGATCCA
>NW_015547689.1:3497168-3507001 GCF_001515605.1 Sinocyclocheilus anshuiensis
CCGGCGGGCTTGTGGCAACCACATGTGACGACCCCGGGCTGGACTCCTCTTCGTCCACGGTGAAAGCCGATCTGGCGATCCACAACGTGAAGTTGATGTATTTCCTCAGCAACCAACAGGATCAGCTCTAGGCATGACGAAGCGGATATCGTCCTCTTTTGGAAGGCCAAACAAAGTAGTTTTGCTTTCACAACGAAGCACAGGGTCTCCACGGCATGGCAATAATACAACAATACTACAGCGAGAATAAAAGTTATGCCTTCTTTCTTTGCGTGAACATTTGGGCGGCGTTATGCAAATCTTCCCACATCGTGACGTAGACATGTGGGGGCGTGTTAGAACGAGCCGTTTTAGGTAGGCGTGGTTGACTCTTAACTTTTATAAAGAATATCTCTTTGGATTTGAGACTTTAGTCTTTGTAACTTTACAGATCTTCTTTATGCACCAAGAGCTTGTAACACTTCCAAGAGAAAGGAAAAATTGAAATCGCATCATATGACCCCTTTAAATGGATAAACTCCAGGTTGGAATTAAATATGACTCTGAAAGGAACGATCATAATGAAGCACTTATAGGGCCATTGGCATAATCGGACAAAAAATAGATCCCATTTCCATCCGTGACCTCCAGACACTGACACTTATTTATAATAATGGCCACCGCACGGGGTGATGACATAATAAACCTGCGACCCTGCGGCCGGGTTTGTCATGGATGTGTCCTTTAATGGCAAATACACTCTCTAATTGGTTTCTCTACCTCGATAGTTCCCCGAAAGAGATGGCGGGACAAGGTTTGTGCCTAACTGATGGGTGCACTCACGTCCTTCCAGGGATGGTGACAGAGATATATCTTCCTCATGTGCCCCATGGGGGTGTCTGATGGCTTAAAAGCAAGGTACGAACACAAGAACCCCATCGACCTCTGGACGGGAGATGGGAGCATATGTGATGGGACTCCAAGGAGGTGGAGGGGAGAAACGAGTAATGGATGGGGAACGGTGTAGGTGAGGAGCCTAGAGCTCTCTGAACAGTCCTGACAGCTGATCCCTCTGAGGGCCTTTTCGCAATGACTGTTGCTTTAATTAAGGGCAGTGCAAAGAGAGGTACGCTCCTACCTTAGCACTTTCAGAAAACGGCACTACGTGCTTGTCCGCAGTCATGTAAGTGTTTGTATTCTCGATGAAGCGTGCAGAGTACAGGCTAGCATAGTTTGCTTCAGTTCTAGCTCCCTCGCTGTGGAGGAATGACTCAGCCGGCGCAGGCATGTTTGTGGAGCGCTCAAAAGAAGCTTGTAGCTGTGTGGTAATGTCAACGCTAATGTTATGATTACTTGGGCCGGGGGCCTTTGATGACACGGTTAATGAGAAGTCGCGGGGTCCGACCCAGCGGGGTGAAGTTAAGACCTCCCACATCAAACAGTCATACTGCTGGCCAGTCATCCACCCACATCTTCCATCTCAGTGGACTGCTCTGGAAAAATCACATTTCTCTGGAGAAATTCCCTCCCTTCCTCAAGCCATTTAGGCCTCTGTTATGGGGGATTCATACTAGTGGAGGTTCATTTTTGGTTTTTCACACAACATACTTTAGTAGTTATCATGTGAAACAGCAGATATGTTGAGTTTCATGCACTTTAAATTGAAATGTTACTGGGGAGTGCATGGATATTTTGACCCAAATGTTTCCTTATAATGACAAGGAAGGATTATATTATTATTACTGACTTGAAACTTAAGTTGTTATAAAGTGTGTTTTAAAGGTGCAATCCATTTTATGAACTGAATGTACAAAATCGTACAGAAAAAAAATAGCCCATTTAGACTAGCATTGTGTAAATTTTGCACTACAAGTGTCACCAATATATAATTACTGATAATCCAATATTTTTTCATTTAATAGGCAGTATTAAAAATTATATACTATTTTGTATAAATAAAATAAAGCACAAAAAACTAAACGTAATCATTTGAAAGTGATCTTGGGCATCATAAAAAAATACAAAAAGTATAATATAAAAAATGGAAAAGATTTGCTAAAGATGACATTTAACGATATTTATAAATCATTTGTGCTTTTAAATATTAACTTTACATTAGCATTAGATCACTTCAAAGGTAATCTAAATGTAAAAATAAAGGAAATATCCCCTCATGCACAATTAAATATGAAATAGATAAATAAAATGAATAAAAAAATGAGCACATAACCAATATGGCACTACAGACTTCTCAAATTGTCATTTTTACATTTGTACCGTGTCTGCATTCAACCCGACTATACTGGAAACACCTCCAGTTGGCGCTATGGGGTAATTGTTGTTGAGCTATCACCTATACAATAAAGCAATGTAGATTGATTTCAAATTTAAGATTACCTGACACATTTAAACAGATGTCAGCCTTTTTTGGAAATCCAGTATTTGGTCATTCCGATGAGTGTCTTGGCTTCTAAACACGTCTGTTAATTTTTGTTATTAAACGTTATTCATAAAATGTCCTCTTTTCACACAATATAAAATTTGACCATGGCAAGACTAACGACTATCAAACTTTATATATTTCATATACTTTTGAAAATCCAATGTTTAGTTGATCCTGATAAGCGCTCATTGTCACAGTTGTAAACACGACGGCTTTCTTCTTTCATGAGGTTTGGAATTACGGCATCATTGTTTCCAGGCGGAACGTTAAAGAACACGACACACACGTCTCCTGGAAATCCTGTAAATCCAACCAATCCAATGACGACTTCAAAGAGTCGACGACTATTTTCTTCCATAAGGGGGTTTGGCGTCACGGCATCTTTGTTTCATGGCAGAACATTAAAGGGTTAGTTCACCCAAAAATGAAAATTAGTCCATAAATTACTCACCCTCAAGTCATCCTAGGTGTATATGACTTTCTTCTTTCAGAGTTCCTCCTGTAGTGAATCGATGCGTTTTTGTAAGAAAAATAACCATATTTAAAACGTAATAATCAATTTAATCTAGCTTGCGCTCACTGTTGTACACGGAAGCAGTTCTGCGCGGATGACGTATGAGGTCATTGCACAAATGGCATTCTTTAAATATTACACTTTTCAGCTTTAATACCAAGTTATAGACACACCAGAGACTAGTATATGTGAGCTGATACGATTCCATACAACCAAAAATGATTGTGTGACATTCCTCCAAGGTGTTGTATGACATAATGATCATGCTACTAATTGCATCCATAATAGCATTTAACTCACAGCTGTCCCTGCTGATGACAAAGATGCTCCATCTCATGGGGCCGGTTAGGAGAGTGAGCGAGAGCATGTTCATCTTGTCACTCTGATGTGTGCCTCACGTGTCGTGTCCCCCTACTGGAGCAGCACCTCCTGGGATACACTAAGCTCCACATAGGGATTCATCCCACCGAAGGCTAGAAAGTCAAGGAGCACAAATAATGAGAAAGGATGGCGGGGGGGTTAGAAAGAGGTGGAGGCAGAACAAATGCCCGGGCCTAACCGTGATCTAAGCCCCTGGATGAGCCTCTACAGATAAGCAATGCCATGTCACTGCCGCAGCACTGTCAAGAGGGTCTTGTCCGTAGCCAAAGCTCTCTCTCAAACACACACACACATACATTCAAACACACACTCTGACGGAGATCGTGCCCTTTTGTTATGTCTTTTGTTTTTTTCCATCCTCCTCTATGAAAAAGTTTACTCAGCTTTGGATTCACATCTCGCAGATGGCCGCTCCGTGCAGGAAAGAACCATCATCGCACAGGGAAAATATTATTGCAGGCCTGACCTCCGTTTGAAAGTGTTCCCATTGAGTGTTTTTATGATTCCCGGAGAAGTACACCCCCCCCTGAGAAATTATCATCCTCATCAAAGTCCATGATCTTCAATGGCCACGCTGAGTAAACATGCTCTTAGTCGCTCATCGCACTTCTACAATAATCAACATGGCACATTTCGTCCCGAATACATAATAAACAAATGCACAAAATGAACACATTGCTGGCAAGTGGACGGTTATTGTCCAGTGCTATTTTTGGACAGCTACGCCGTTCACTCTGAGGCATGTAAATATCTTGCTTACAATGTTATGCTTGTGTTTGAATGTATTTTCAATTCATTTTTTCGAATTTCTCAAATTCAAAAGTTACCCACTTTTGACATTCACTGATAAATTAACTGCCCTATCTGAGGACATAAAAGGCTCTACAATGTTTGCTCAGAGAGGAAAATGTCCTCTGTTGTTTGCTTTAGACGATGCTCAAGTGATGAACATCTGTCCACAAATTTACATCAAAGTCAGTTTTCAAATGGAAGGGCTTGGGAAGTCTATTTGAATACCCAGTATGACAATCCCGTCTCCCTCTGAACTGAACCTCACAGGGGGGCGTCTCTGTTTGTTGCCTGAAGCCCTAATTGGGCCTTCCTCACTTTTTATTACCGAGTTCTGCTCCACATATGTTACTGAAACCAGACAGAGAGACAGAACAAATATATGATTTTCTCTGTGGTGTGGGTGATGGGACTGCTGGCTAAGATTACGCGACTGATCTGTCTTTGCGTTATGTCTCTTGTCAGCTGTGGATGCAAAGGTGTGCTTGAAAGCAGCAAATATCTCTTTAAATGCCTGGCCTGAAGAGGATGAAATTGCCTCACGTTATATAATGTCTGGTGCAAGTGCAGATCTCATAACAAGGTAGGAGTTCTCAATAAAAAATGTCATTACCACAGACAATTTAGACCATTTGCATCTTACTCTGACAGCAAAATAAAAATAAAATAAAATAATAATTATTATTATTGGGAAAAAATGTGTTTATGTAAACGTGTTACATAAATATATCATTATTATTATGATTATTAAATAAATATTTTATCATGTTGTTAATATAATAATATTAATAATAATAATAATAATTATTATTATTATTATTATTATTATTTTATTATTTATTTTCCAGAATATAAATCAATCTTGTAACAGTACCAAAAGCAACCAACTATTCCTACAGTACCAACATCCTAAATACTTTACTAGAGTTCTGTATTAGGCTTAGTCTCTCATGATTGCATGCACAACATGAAAATGTCATGCAACAGTCAATATTTGGATTCCTTGAGTGACTCGGCTCTCCAAAGAAACAGTCTGAACTGCACTGTAAGGAATTTACTTTCAAAGACAACACTGGCTAATCGCCTGACCTGCCCTCATGGGCTCAATTGATTTACACGGATCAAACCTTAAATCATGCAATTTAGTCTGCTGTCACATGGCATAAACGTATGACATTTTAAAATGAAAAACACACAACTGAGGAGGTTCAATGACAACATCTGCCATTCACAGATTTACCACTCAAGAAGAAAAAACGAATTTAGTTTGCTCTTTTAGAATCTTCAAATGCTGAAGAAATATTTGGACAAACGGTATCCAGTAAGCTATAATGGACTATTCAATTAAGTTTCTATATAATAATAATAATAATAATAACACAATGTAGTATTATGTATTATAGCTAATATTTGTATATTTATGTATTACACTAAATATTTTCTTACACATTTTATTTTTAATAAATAGTTGCAAACACATTTTTAGGATTTAAATAAATTAAAGTGATTTTATTGTAACCGCATTTCTGACTAACAAATATAATCAAAATGCATTCAGTCTGTACAGTACCATAATGTCAGGAAAAATCAGCTTGTAATTTCCTCTGTAAACTACAGATGGCAGTGTAAGGAACGCAAACTCTTTATTTCACCACAAGCTGAGACTTGTACAGGGTCCATATTCTGTAATTTGGCACAATGTCAAGATAAATGCACAGCTTTCAGATGTGAAATTCAGAATGCCATTACAAAACCACTAAAGCAAATTATCTCAAATATTATTTACTGACTGACCAAAAATAAACATATTGGCTCAGTCCAGTGAAAATATAAGTGCTCAAACCCAAAACCGACATTAGATTTTAAACACATAAAACAAAATAAATCTATTATTAAAATAAAACAAAAATAAACAACTATAAATGTTAGCATTTAAATATTATAGTATGCACTGCTTTTTACATTATTATCAGTGTAAAACGTATTTTATTTTTAAGATATTATCCTAAAAATTCTACGTTCAACAAATACTTCTGACCTATGATAATGATGATAATAATAATAATAATAATAATAAAGCATGCTGTAACAAAATGCCATATGTTACTGATTTTATTATTATTATTATTAATATTAATTAATTAACTATAACCATAACATATGGTCACACAAACTGTCAAAAACTGACTAAACATAGACAGCCTGCTAGTCTATTATTTTAAATCAGTAAAAAATGTGTGTTTTGGAATACATGTTTCACTGCATATTTTACTCTGAAATGCATATAAGCTGCATTTGGTGCTCTTGGTTAAACAACCTGCATTTGCAGACATTGTGCTGCACACACATTTTGTGGGGGCATATTAACCTCCATTTAAATTCTTTTTACCCTCCCCTTTGAAAAGCCTCATGCAATTGATTTAACTCCCATGCATGCAGTGCTTGTCCCCTCCGGTTAAATAAATGGCAAACAGTTTAAGTCTTAATTGATTTTCCTCTTCTGCCTTACACTCATCAGCCGCCCGGCACTGTATGTAAATCCTGTTTCAGAAAATGTAATAAATTAATTCAACCGCAAGGTGACTTATAAGATTTTAAGTGTCTGACCAAAATGAGACTTGGTATAATTAGTTGAATGTTTAGGCTAATGATATTAGGGACAATCCATCAGGAGGACGTGGAGGGAGTTTCTAAGGGAGGGGAGGTATGAATGGGCAAGAGGGTGATATGTAGGGGAGGGTGAGCAGCTGCCATGCCATGGCTTGACTTAACCTCTGTCACTTTGATGGCCTTTGTGTTCGCTGCCACGCCAAAGGAAGAGCAGATGTCCCCAAGCCCCCTCCACACAGCTCTGATTTTATAATAAAAGTAAAGAGACACTCTAATGCATGTATGCACAGGCATAAACCCACATCCAACAACCTCTGTACAATATGCTCAGGCTTACGGAGAAACCGGAATGCAGCAGGTCTATCGATACAGCCTTTTAAATGAAGTCTGGGCTGTCTGGTGGCCGCAGATATTGTGTTATTTCTTTGGCTGAATTAAGACAGTGTAATGAATGGGACACATTAAACTGTCCTTTTTTCTCTCCGCCCCTCTGCCCTCCCCCTCCCCTTCACCCATCAATGAAAAAGAAATCCTGTGGTAATGAATGTTAACCAGTCATGAAATTATAGTATCTAAACAGTGGCTTTAACAAGAGCTGGATCATGTGGAGGTCCACTCATGCAAACCATAATTTGACCAAAATAAGTTTGAATAACTCATTGGATCGGAAATAAGGTATATGCATGTGCCAGCTTTAATTTCCGTACAGGCTGTTAAATGCAAACAAGAAAAAAACAAAACAATTATTTGATTTTACTTTTTAATTTCTTATTTTTTTAATTAAATAAAATAAACTGAAACATCAGTCTGATTTTCTTTTCTATTTTCTTTTATTTTTATGAAATTTCTAATCTATCATTTATTCTTCTCAATGATACAAATAATGTAAAAAAAATTAAATACATACAAAAATGATAATAAAATAAAATAATAAAATTTTAAAAAATGAGTCGTTTCAGGATTTTGTTTTTTGTAATGTGAAAAAAATTAATAAAAATAATTAATTATTTTCCATATTTCTCATGTATTTATTTTTTAATAATAAAAATAATGGTAAAAAAAAATTCAATAATGATCAATTAATAAATAAAATAATAATATAAGTTTGATATTTCAGGATTATATTTTTTTATGTTTAAAAATAATAATGAATGCGAAATAATACTATAAAAAATAACTATTTTTCAATCAAATAAAAAAAAATCGGATGTTTCAGGTTTGTTTTATTTTTTTGTCATGTAAAAAAAATAAACAATGAATAATTAAAATGCATATGCATTTTGAAATCAACCTATTTACCATTTCAGAAAGTTTAAATACATTGTTAGCATTGCACAGAAACAAATTAAACTACATGAAATGAAGCCTCAATATACTCAGTCCTAAAAAAACTGAGTCCTGAAAGCCCTATTCTAAAAACCTCACGCTACGGCTTTTAACCGAAAGGGTTGTCCAAATAAAACACCTCTCCCCAAACTCTGGCAGAGGTTCAGAAGTCAATTTTTATTCAACTAGAGGAAGGATGAGCTGACTTAATGGAATATGTTAATACTTCTGATAGTGGGTCACAAGTGCCTCTCTTATTATTCTAAACTAGACAACAATGATGGCCCTAGAGTCCAGTCAAGCAGCTCCCAGATAGTGTGAACTTCTGAACCCCAGACAATGCCACTGTACCTGCCGCCGAGGCCCTCTTGGGTGGTCCTCTATGTGCAGGGAGGGCACATAGAGGGGGTTGTCTCAGAGACAAAAGAGATGGAAGCATTCATTAAGTAAATTAGCCTTACAGTGCAGACATTTGAAGAGATCCACCATCTCTTTTTTTCTCTCTCTGCCGCACAAAATGGGGACAAATTGTTGCGTCTTCTCATTGCAGTCGTATCATTTCCTGCAAGCCTTTGGTCATTTGGCTCACTCAATGTTATTCTCCCGGGTGACATCCCTGAGCTTTAACAGTCAGGAATGCTGTGCTGTGGATTGAGTGTGCTGCCTGGCCATTGGCTTGTAAATGATTTCAGCTGAGAAGAGAGCAATGATAATTTGTAACTCTGAGTGCTATAATTTATTCAGTTGTGTGGTGTAATGCCCTGTGCTTGGATTTGGGATCACAGAATATCATATTCTTTAGAGCTCACACTGCCAACTTATACACGGTGGTCAAACATTTGAGGTTCATTTTGACATACTGGTTGATTTTAATGTAAAAAAGAAGTATATAAAATGTATAATTTAACTTACAATATACGAAGGAGTGGAAAAATGTGTTCAAATACTCCATTTAATGTCAAAGAACTTTATATAAACAAAGTTTATAAATAAATAAGCTTTTTTTCCCAAAATGTGTGATTTTCTGTCACTGTGGTGGATAATACAAGACTTCTTACCTTATAGAAATGGGTGTCAAAAAAAATAAATTACTGCCAGCAATGCCCACGAAAATTCATATTATAAAGGTGTGGACTGGACCATATCAAATATGTGTCTTAGCCATGTTTATCTTTATGTATTGAGGGGTCATGTAAAACAGGCTATTATGAGGATTACAATACATCAAGCATAGAGGGAAAAAAACTATTCTGTATATTTTCGGCTGAATTTCAAAGTGGGCAGCCAAGTTAAACCAAATATTATTGTTCATTCTGTTGCCTTTTTGTCCTTTTAATGGATACAGCAAATAGTTCACTCCGGCCTCACACTGACACAACCTGCACATCATGTGACAAAATCAAATGATAAATTACATGGCTGCCACATTTGATTAATCGTGGCTTTAACATACATGTTAAATGCAACAATAAAAGAGCCCATTATTCACTTTTCCGTTGCAACCCTCATAAAACCATCCAGCGTATAAATCCTCATAGGAAACCCATTTGAATTGAAATCAATTACTTTCTTCAGTGGGAAGAGGTCCCTTAGATGCCCACAGAGCGATAAACAATTTTGTAGCATGTATCAAAGTTTTGGGGTCATTTTTTGTTTGTTTGTTTTGAAAGATATAAATACTCTCATTAATTTAATTAACCTTGCTGATTAAAAGTGGAAAAAATAAAGAATTACATTGTTACAAAAGATTTCCATTTCAAATAAATGCTGTTCTTTTGAATTTTCTACTCA
>NW_015547689.1:3507254-3514230 GCF_001515605.1 Sinocyclocheilus anshuiensis
ATTCATGTTAAATGCAACAATAAAAGAGCCCATTATTCACTTTTCCGTTGCAACCCTCATAAAACCATCCAGCGTATAAATCCTCATAGGAAACCCATTTGAATTGAAATCAATTACTTTCTTCAGTGGGAAGAGGTCCCTTAGATGCCCACAGAGCGATACAGCTGATCCATAGAGTTTAACACAAGAGTTGTGTCATCACGTATCTCCGATATGAGCCTCTGTCGGTCATTGTTTTATTGACCCCCGTTCCACACCCCCTTGTGAAAAGCTAAAGTAAATGACAGCATTTTAAATAATCTGTGAAATTGCTGCATTAAGATAATTAAAGCCTTTATAGGAGTTTACAAAAGATTTCCATTTCAAATAAATGCTGTTCTTTTGAATTTTCTACTCATAGAAGAATACTAAAAATATATCATGGTTTCCACAAAAATATTAAGCAGCACAACTGTTCTCAAAGCTGATAATAATGAGAAATGTTTCTCGAGCACCAAATCTGATTTCTGAAGGATCTGGAGACTGGAGTAATAGCTGCTAAAAATTCAGCTTCATGGGAATAAATATTTTTATTATAAATATTTTAACATAGCAAACAGTTATTTTATGGTTTAAATATATTTTAAATATTACTGTTTTTTTATTTACTTTTTTTTTCTCAAAAACAGACCCCAAAATTTGAAATCGTAGTGTATAACTTTTATAGGTTTTATTTATATGTTAAAAAGCACAACCAACTGGGGAAAAAACACACTTTCTACATATTTCTTATTTTTGCACTTTTAGAACCTCATTTTTCTCATCGGTCTCAATGAAAACTCCCACAGTCTCAGGGTTCCTCTATCATCTTATCAAAACAGAGATGAAAAACAAGGAATGACTCAACAATCTGACACCTCATTAAAATACCAAACACTCACAATTATAAACTCTTCAGTTTGTGTTAGTTGATAAGGCTCAAAAGGTTGGAATAGCCCCTCTTGTACTTGAACTAATATTATTGTAATATGACGTGTTCGTATGGGCTAAGATGGAAAGAGTTTATGCATTTGTGGTAAAGCAACACCATAATGTGTCTATTATGAAGTTGGCATGCATTATAGACACTGATCAATATCACTAAATCAGATATCACTAAATATTTATATCAAATATTATTTTGTGACTGTACAAAAGAGAGACTTAGATTTAATAAGCACATATATTCATGCATTTTATGCATAATAGAGTTGCACATTTTTACACTGCGGGAGTCTCATAAAACCCGACAAAATATGATCTACTGCCTCTCATTGTGAAATTACACTCTTTGATCATTTGTAAAAGGAAGTGCTAAAGTGAAATGACTCAATTAGGTTACAATATACAGATTTCAGCAGCTGGGGAATTAATTGCCTAAGTGCTCATTAGGCATTCAGTTTAGGCAATTAGATTCCTTTTAGTCTGACAGAATAAATGACTTTCCAGTAATTGGACTTGCAGACAGCTAGCACCTGAAATGAACTGTATTGCAAAGTCTTATTAAAATAAAAACATCAAATAAAAATGAAATGGAAAATGAACGAGCTGGAAGTGCACAACAGATATTGTGAGGTTGTTGCTCTCTTTTATTTGCAATTTTCTTTCACTCTTCTTTAAAACACTTGAATGATTTCCCAAATCCCCCTTAGAACCCAGAAGCCCCCTAGTATAATAAAAATAGTTTGTTTCTTTTACAAATACAAGTTTATGCTGACAATATGCTGAATATTACTGGTTAAAAAAACAAAAGTCCCGCCCCATTGGATGAGTTTCTGTGTCATTTGCAAATAAATAGTTTGATAGTCAACTTACAAATGGATGGGAGAAAGTATTTTAATGCTGAAAAAAAAATTCGGCTTTAAAGGATGGACAGACAGATTAATTGGACACTGCTAAAGATCATTTGATAGAGGGTAAAACCCTCCCTCTTTTACCTTGAACTATGTAAAAGAATGTGTGCTTGAAACATTTTTTCCGGAATTGATAGTGAACTGATTTATGGCCCTTATGGTTCGGTATAATTAATTTTATGCATATGACTTCTGTTACAATTACCATGTAGAGCGATTATAGAAGTTCACTGCTTATATGAAACCATCGATAATTGTGGATTCATCACTGAGAGGTTTTATCATCTGGATGGAGAGAGATCAAATATTTTCTCAGGACAGGACAAAAATAATCTTAAAAGGCAATTGTCTCAGGTTGACTAAATCCCTTAAAGAACTGAGAGTCAAACATTTGAAGGATATTGTACAAATATGTGAGCAAGCAGAGGATGGAGCTGAACTGTTGAACTTTCTTAACCTTCTGGTGTGATTTTTAAATTAAAACATTTGAATAATTGGATCTATATATAAAAACCATTAATGTTACTGAGTTTAAAATATTGAATTGTAACTTAAAAGCAGTTAAAAGCGGATACAACAATCTACTCTAAAAATAAATTATAAATAATTAAAATTACTATTATTTTATTTTTTATGTATCTATCTACCTACCTATCTATCAATTTTTTTTTAATACAGAGCAGTCCCTGTCCTAACTAGGCCCTTTTAGGCTAGGAAAAAAAATGTAAGTAATATTTCACTTTTAGTCTTTAAATGTCAATGTTACTACTGTCCACAATTGAATCCATTTCAAGCTACTTTTAAGGACAAAATGACACCTGTAATTGTGTGGGAAAAGGCTTTTGGTCCCACAGGAGTGAAAGAAAGAAACAGAGACAGGGCGGCTCAGTCAGTGGACAGGTGAGACTGACACGCTGAGTTTCTCCCTTCAGGTGTCTGTCATGCTCACGGGCCAGATAATTAGATCTGAAACACATCACACACAGAGCCCAAGGAGCACAGTCAGGACCAATTCTGGGCTTGTTTTACTAAGTGACTGATGACCAAACTGGGGTCAGGAGTAATGAAGACTACAGACGTTGCTGGAGATCTGCAGGACACTTGTCCAGCAGAGAGGGGGGGGCGGCTCAGTCCGTAGGGAGATCAATTCAGCGGGGACGAAGAGGACGAAAAGAGCTGACAGAAGCCCACTCTGACACCAGGAGTAGATTCACAGAGATCTATTAAGCTCCGGGGCACAGGGCTGGATGACGTGAATGACGCACATGGGAACCTGAACCGGCAAGTCGGAAAACACATTTGCCTCCCACCCGTAAACACCGTAATGTTCTAATCTATTTCCTACTCAGAAATTCATAGTTCCCAGTTATTTGCTCACATGTTAAAAATCAAGGTGTCAGTAACAGAGTTTATTCCCCTAAAGAAACATCTTGATCTACCGGGGAACGTCAACAGCTATATTTATGTGGTAATGAAGATAAGGAATGATGGCACACTGCACACTATCTTTGCCTTTAAAGTCCTAATCAATTCCACCACATAGAGAGAGAGAATATTCAGTCAGAGACAATACATTACCCACACAATCTAACCGTTTTGAAGTAAAACAAACATTTATAGTATAAAATAGTTTATTTAATACTTCCATGTCTATTCAAATGACATACTCTATGTTGAAACATTAAACTTTGTTTATTATCCCGTTACATTTATCTAACTCACAGGTTCGAATTGCCGTGACCTCACATTACACCCCATTTAAATGATTCACCCCATTAGACATCATCTCTTTGCAAATAAGTCCTCTGCCCGACTGCTCTCATTCATGTCTATCAAACGTTACTGAAACCTCTTAGGGTCCTTCTCTACTCAACAACCGTCACCTCGTGTGTTTGCAAAACAAAGACGTATGTAGTATATCCACATATCGATGTCAACACAACCACAGGTCATTTAGAAACAGCTGTGGCATGCATCTGCCGCTGATCGGAGAGATCTGTATTACAGTGAAATGAGGGTTAGAGGAAAAGCCCCTGTTAGATGCACGACCTCCGTCACAGAACACATTTTGACTGAATTGATCTGGATGATATGAATAATTTAGGAGACACCAAAGGAGGCAATATAAATGCACACATATATTCTAATCTCTCAAGCCGTGTTGCGTAAATGCTCTGTTTTCTGCTCTCTTGGAGCCGTGGAGCACTGCCGCCTGCCCCTGGTCTAAATTAATGCCGAAATGTATCCTTCCTTCTCTATTCCACATTCAAAGTTATTCACACACAGGTGCATAATCATTATTTTGAGATTAAACTCGGGAAGGAATTTGTTTCCAGTCTCTCTATTTGGGGTGCAATGAAAAAAAAAAGGATAACTTTTTTTGACCTTTAGCTTCTCTCACTGACATCTCTCCTCTGGCTTTATCTGTCTCTAATCCCACTGACACTAGAAACTTTTTTGTTATATACAGCTACAAATGCTTTGCTGGAAGAGAAAAATAAAATGGCAGACCCCACATGACACTCAGAAATGGAGAGGCAATTCTACAAAACAGGTGCCTTTCGTGTCCCTCAAATACAGATTTCTCTAAATCAGATTTCTCAGATCTCTAAAACTTTAACAATGAATAGAAATTAATATGGACATTTTTATAATAATAATAATAATAATAATAATAAAATGAAGAAGAGAATGGGAAAAAACTATTTTGAAAAAAAATATATATATTTTGTCTTTTTATTTATTTATTTATTTATTATTGTTGTTATTTTTCTCTTTACTAAATATGTGCAAATATGCACATTTCTACACATGGAGCTAATCTATAAATCGAAAAACATTGTAACCACTTCATCATATTATATTTGTCAGTAAAGGATCATCTAAGAGATAATTAATCCAAAAATTAAATTACTCTAACCATGTCACAAAATCTGCCAAATAAAAAGTGGACATTTGTAGAAATATCAGCATTAGATTTTCAAAGAATCTTGAAGTTGCAAAACCCAAGCACAAGGCTTATTATACCTCCAACATCAACATGGTAGAAAATCAACATATATTAAAATGTATTAATGCTTTTTTTAATAGCAATACAAAAACACATTATTTGTCTAGAACATTTAAAATTGAATAATAATGTACATTAAAATCAGCTTATCAGTTTTATGGAATGATCCTCTCCATTACAGCTACTACTGAATTGTTTCTTTGAATCTATTTACCCCGATGACAATACGGCATGGTTCAGCAGTTTCAGCAGTCTGAGGAGAAAATAGATTGGACGCAAGTAACAGATGGCCCATAGAAGTGTGTTCATCTGGACACAAACAAAGACCCTAGGAATGATTTAATGAACATTTTGGACCCTAGTAATGATTTAATGATCATTCTGGCCTCACCTATTATTTATATGGACATATAATCAACTGAAAAACCATATTTCAACACTGAACAACGAATGTCAAATGCAGACCTCGTCAGTCATGAAACCCTGTCAACAACAATCCCGACCAATCATATATTCCCACTGAGAGGGTCTGTTTGTATACCGTGCTCCTACTCTAATATTTACAAATGCAGCTGTTCTACTAATACATCCATAACAGGAAATGATATCTCTATTGAAATGTTTTAAATCAAAATCCTCATAAAAATGACAGGTAGCTGCTGTAATGTAAATTACACACATAATTTGCATGGCTCATTAGACTCTTTTGATAAATATTAGCACAATATTGCTTTCACTGAATCATGTTTACGCCTGTTTGTGGTAAACAAGGGAGGATGAAAATTAGAACGGTTAAATTAGGAGTTAATGAGTGGCGTGAGTGTCACACGTGCCGCGTGTCGTGACGCGTAAAGAGAATTCGGGGTGGCGACCGAGACCGCAGGTTAATTAATGGACTGAATCACACGTAGATAGAAAAGCACAAGGCTCAAGTTTAACTAGAGCAGCAGGGTATAACACTGACAGATGCCCTATTACAATGTTAATGATATCAGAACCCTGGACAAATAATTATATTCAAAGCTTTCCCTTGTAAAGCCACAATGAGCGGCACACCAAAGATGACTTTCTTGATGAGAGAGCAACGCAGCTGGGGACATATGTGGCACGAGTCGGGGGATTCCCTCAGCAACACCTCAAGAGCCATTGTTGTGTGCTCGGGGCCGCTGTGCCTCATGAAGAGGCTGTTTTAGGCCCTGATAAGGGAGAGACTGCTCCATTTAGCTGTGCCATGTGGTCTCATCAAAGGATCATTGCAAACCTTTTAATTTACCTCTGGCCCTGATTGTCCTACTCCTCCCATTGTTCTGCGCTGGATAGGCTTGCCCTCGATCTGTGGTAACAGGTGCTGTGTTCATCAACATCAGCGTGGTATTGCACAGGCATCTGAACTGGATTTTTGTAAACATCAGTGTAATTTAATGCCAATGGAAGAGTGCATTGGATTTCAAAGCAAAACGTGTTTTATACATTTTTATTTTTTATGCATTTAGCAGGTGCTAAAAAAAAACATAATATTCAGTCAGACATTTGCACAGACATAAATATATCAGTGCCATTTTTTTGTCTCAAGATGCACACCAGTAATGTTTTTTTTTTCTAAGGCACGTTATTATAAAAGATACTTAAATGTTTATTTATCAATATATGTCAGTGAGATCCAATATTGTTGTAGACCCCACTAACTTTAACTACAGATGAAAGGAGGCTTGGAATGAAATGAGGGTGAGTAAATACATTTTCATTTTTGTTTGGACTATCCCATCAAGAATTTTAGTACTTTAAGTATATTAGTACCTTAGGTTACTAATATGGCCCCTTTAGGGGAAGCTAAGGTGCAATGGGCACTTCGTACAGTGCGAGTAATGTTAATTTCATCACCAGAATAATATGCGCTTGCTGTACGCACACCACTGGACTTTTGTAACCGTGTATACTTTGTACGCGCAGGTCACACATGAGCATTGACTTAGTTGTGCACTAATCAGTTGTTCCACAAGGTTTAATCACTGGCTTGGGCCATTGTTTCACAGTAGAAACTAGAAACTGAAACTAAAGAGATAGAACTACAAAAAAAAAAAAAAAAAAGGGGAGT
>NW_015547689.1:3514365-3539360 GCF_001515605.1 Sinocyclocheilus anshuiensis
ATAGAACTACAAAAAAAAAAAAAAAAAGGAGACTGCAACAACAACAGATGGCCGCATTGACAAGCGATTGTGTGAGAGGGTTATGAGAGAGCAGCAACTTTAGTTTAAAAGTGTACAAAGATATTTTTTACATTAGTCATAACTTCCAGAGAAAAATAGAGCAGACACTGGACAAAGATGAAGCTTTCTAGAGCACATGTGTCGACCGCCTGTGTTTGCATACACATCAAATGGACTTTACTTTGAAAGGCTACGTGTTTGACTGAACACATACGCTAGTGTACATGTACAAAAACGAAGTAAAATTTGGGCTTAACTTTGAGGGCACTGCCCCATTGATGAGGTAAAGGTAAAATGTTTGCAATTTTTTTTCTGACAGTGTAAATCACATAGAAGTCATATCTGAACATTCTTTAAAAAAAAAAAAGATTCCAAAAGGGGGTTTTCACAGCAGTCATAGAACAACCATTTTGGGCTCCCGACAGAACCTTTCAGTGAACAGTTCTTAAATCATCTAAAGAATCATCTAAATTTAATCATCTAAAGAAACTTTTTCCATCATAAAGAACCTTTTGTGGAATGGAAAGGTTTCATGGATGTTAAATGTTCTTCATGAAACCATCAATGCCAGTAAAGAACCTTTATTTTTAAGAGTGAATGTATGTTTTTCATGAACCATACAGTAGATGTGAAAAAAAGAACCATTATTTTTAAGAGTGAGTAGTAGCAAAGAGCATCAAAGAGAAAACAAGCTATAATTTAAATCAAATAAATCTCTGAATTCAGTCTGGCTACACACACTTTTTTAAATCAGAAGTGAGTGATCAAAGGTGATGTTTGTCATCTCACAGCTTTGAAAATGAAACACAGAGGAACATATTTGTGATGAAATTAGGACATTAACAAGATGCATTAACAGTTGTTTCGTTCAGTTGTGTGAAAGTGACATGACATGTGGCCAAGTATGGTGACCCATACTCGGAATTAGTGCTCTGCAGTTATCCCCTCCAAAGTGTTCACACACACAGCAGTGAACACACACACACCGTGAACACACACCCGGAGCAGTGGGCAGCCATTTTTGTTGCGGCGCCCGGGGAGCAGTTGGGGGTTCGGTGCCTTGCTCAAGGGCACCTCGGTCGTGGTATTGAAGGTGGGAGAGAGCGCTGTACATTCACTCCCCCCACCATTAGGCCACGACTTCCCCTGAAACACATCATGTGGATTTGATGCCATTTTTGTGCCATTCTACAGAGCAGCTCTTCCACTGTCCTCAAACATATTTTCTATACTGTCACGTGTCAAATGCAGGAATAATTTCACATTATTTGATCCATCCTGCGTGATGTAGACATATATCATACAGGCATCAAGACAGAAGCAGCAGACAGACATCAAGAGGCTGATCAGAGAGAAAAGCGCTTCACATGTAGATCACAAGATCAGTGCTTTGGGTCACCTTTGAAAGGCTGCCGTCATAATTCATCTGACCTCCACGTACCGTCGCTTCACATCCTGCAAGAACTAATCAACAAAAGGTAAAGAATGGGGTGGGGAGGCCAATGGCGCAAGATGGGGAAAAATGAAGAGAGCAGAGAAAACCAAAGAGCCAGAACATGAGTGAAATTTATTTTTTAACCCCTGTCCATATGGCGTATTAATCTTCTCGTGACCTCCTGTTCAGTGAAGTGTCATAGAGTGATTTTCTCCATCTCGGGCCTCTCACGCTCCACACTCTTCCGAAACATTAAATATCACCTGCCGTGATTAATCCAAACTTAATTAAATCAATCAGCGAAACAATGGCAAGGCAATGAGGTATGTAATCATTGAAATAGTAAATTAAATGATGTAAGGGGCCACAGTTTGCCTTATTGACAGTGATGGAGAGGAAACAGGGGGTCCTGGGAAGGCTGTGCCGGCCGTTCCGGCTGACCACATTGGCCCGGCCCCCTTCGGCACGCCGGGGAACTTTCCAATCTGCGCCGCCACGCCGGACACATTTGAATTAATCAGAGCCCTCTGCTGGCCCTCCCCAATGGCCCCTGGTTTCTTATGGATGATTTCCATTTAAAAGCTGTTACTAGAGTGTGAAGAGTGTATCTGTGTCACTGAGCTAACCACATGGATACTGTACACATGAGCCACAGATGCTTTTCCAAGACTGAGATTTATGTGTAAAGTGTGTACATTGTGTTCATGAGATTTTCCAAGTGAAAACCATGTAATGTGTGAACCTGTGATTCATTAATAGATGTTAAAGAACCCACAATCTCAGAGACTAATGATGTAATGTACTTTATTTCACCAAAACTTTAACAAAACTCATAAGTAAAAATTCATGAAGGACCTTGTGCTTGAAATCCACTGGTGAATAAGCAGCTCAAACTGAGCTGGATTTTGTAAACAAATGAGTATAAATATGATAAATAAACAACTGTAATTCCTTAATGGTTTTATTATTTCAGTTATTTAAATGAATAAATATTAGAGAAAAAAAGAAACGGACAACAATATTTGTGGAACATACTTTTGATTCACTAAAAAAGAACTGACCTCTCAGGAAACGGTCTCAGAGAACAGTGGTTGGCTACACTATATGTTTCTGATTTACCAAAAAGAACCTACTCATTCAAATCTTTTAATCAGTAATCAAACTCAGAGTCATTCATTGGGAAATCAGACAACACTGTTTGAAATATATTTTTTTGATTAAAAAAAAAAGAACTGACTCATTAGAATCACTTGATCTAGAATCAGACTGCATTGGTTGTGCTGTAGACTTTTGATTCGCTAAAAAGGACCAACTCAGAGTCAGTCTTTCAAGAATCTGACAAAACTGGTTGCGATGTACTGTATACTTTTGATTCACTACAAAGAACTAACTTTGAAGTCATTCATTCAAGAATCGGACTACGCTGTATGTTTTATGATTCACAAAAAAGAACCAGCTGCATGGACCGCACTGTCTGTTATAGATTCAAGCTCTAGATTCAGTCGCAGTTTTGCGGGGCTGTTATTTTGCTTCAAAATCTCGACCACCATTCACTGCCATTATAAAGTTTGGAAGAGCCAGGACATTTTTAAATATAACTGATTATATTCGTCTGAAAGAAGAAAGTCATATACACCTAGGATGGCTTGATGGTGAGTAAATCATGGGGTAATTTTCATTTTTGGGTGAACTATCCCTTTAAGAAGAATAAGATACTCTAGTATCCAAACCTGTCTCAAGCCTGGAAATGCAAAGGATTAACAGATGTTTAAGGGTGAATGGCTAGTAGGTGATGCAATCAAACGCTTGAGAGAAGTGTGTGTGCACTTCCTATTACTACAAAAGCGAGTACAAACATTTTGTCATAATGGGCAAACATCAGCCACAGCTGGGATGTTAACGCTGGCAAATAAGATTATCACCAGAAAGGATTTCTCTAAGCATTTGCCTCTAATTAGATTACATCTCAGAAATGAATTGCCTTTTAGCAACGAAAGCTGTCACTGAGGGAGCAGTTAGCTCCTTATAACAGAGTTAAATGAATAATTACTAATACAGTTACAATCGTAGGGGTCCTTTGTGAAAGTAAAGTAAATATGGATCACAGACAGTTAGGGAAAGTTAAGAGGTTAAATTTAGGGCAGTTTTGGAGCCTGTGGTTTCAGGTTTCTCACTGAAAAGGCACATTATAAATAAAAATTGAACAGAATAAAGACATAGCATGAAAGAAATGACATTATATCAAGGGTAAAGAAAAAAACTCATGGCAGAGAAGTGACAATTAATGTGCAGTAAGGATAACCCAAACTCTGTGAAAGACAACCAGCTGGTTTAAGTAATCAGGGTAGGGTTAGGAAGAGCAAGGCCATGCAGGCCTCAGCTGGCATGAGGACATCTTAGAGAGGAGCAAGCGAGACGTGGGTGAGTATGGATCCTCTTGCCGAGCCTCCCCGGTCCATTCATCACCCAACTGCCGCTGACAGTGACGGATGGGTCAGACCCAAGACTGGCACCGCACCAGCGCCAGAATCATACGGCCCACGAGTCCACTGACAGCTGGAGCACTGTGTCAAGTGGCAGAGAGACGGCGGCCATTAATAATCCCCGTCACATGATCCGAACGGCGCACGGGAGAGGGGCCGCGAGTCAGACTGTGGCCCGGAAGGGAGATGTCACGTCGAGTAAGGTGACAGTCATGCAGGCCTGCTCTTTAATCAAGTGTATGGAGATTGGATAATAACTATATCTCAGCCAAATTGGAGGGGAGGAGGGCAGGGGACAGGGATTTAAAAGAAGAGCTGTTTTTAATAGCTCAGGTTTGGTAGGTAAGGTTTAGGGAGACACTCTACAATTGCCTTTTCGTCAATAAGAATAAAGTATGTTGTTAAAAACATGTACATTGTCACCAATGAGGCTATATGAAGCAAAAAAAAAACTCAAGATGAAACCAAATCATTTTTAGTCTTTGCCTTTAATTTAGCTAAATAAAATAAAACAAAACATGCTGGTTTAATCAAAGTCCATTTAAAGTTCATTTACAATTTAGATTTGTTTGGTTTATAAAAATTAACACTAGTCTCCTTACAACAAAAAAAAACTGTCACTAGACTAGCATATTTTAAAGTGAAAATGTTTTTAATTAAGTCTTTAAAAGGTGTGTTTTTCTGTGGAAATATGTCTAGTGCCCCCTCAGATACATGACTAGCCATCCAACGTAATATTACAAACACCAGTGGATAAAAAAAAAGTTATTTCTGTGATACATGCAATATGAGCCTCAATATGCTTTAAATATGACAGGATATCATATGTGCTCCACTTAAAGTGTTCTTCACATGACAGGGTTTTAATTGTCTTTCAATTCTCCTTGCCCAGAAGTATGCAAAGCATGTGGTAGAGTTGCATGTGCTTAAGCCATTTACTTTCATTCATTGTTTAGGACCCCGGATCTCTTAATCCAATTTACCACTGCAATCAAAAAGCCACATTTAATGCATATAATAACCAAACCTGTAACGCTGTCAACCATTTTGCATATCATTACAGAGAGTTTTGCCATAATGAAGTTGCTTTTAATGGGATTCCAAAAAAAAAAAAAACAGCTCTTATATTATCCAAGTATACATGCTTACTAATTTGGTTAAAAATAATTCAGACCAAAGACAATCACACACTAGAAAGAGTGAACTAGATTTGTCCTCTTAAGAACAAGGACTCTAATTTCAACCTTGGGCAGTGGCTCCCTTATTTGAGTGGGGAGGAACATATCATTACCTATTTCGGTGTGATTAAGGCAGAAAGCCACCTGGCCAAATGCAAAGTGATTTACTTGAACGTCCTCCACAGCCTTATAAATGCAAATTTGGCAGATATCAGTAGAGACAGAGACCTAAAGTCATATTGCTAGAATTACACACTGTATGCTGTTATTTAATTACTTAAAATATTAAGTCTTTGCTACAAAAAAAAAGTCACAATGGAACTACATACTTAAAGCAAAAAGTTAAACAACAACGAATGAAACACAAAATTGCATAAAAAAGTAACATACAAGAATATCAAACCATTGTTTTAAACAATAAATATTATGTTTAATAACCTGTATAGATATATAACGTCTAAAACACATGACAAAGTTGACCAAAATATTTGGCTGAATTTATGCTAGCGTGGTTTTATTACGCTAACTTGTTTACCCAAAAGCTATTTCTCTGTTAAATTTCCATTTATTTAAGCTTTGAGACAGAGACAAAATTTATCCTGCCCTTGATGAGCATGAAAAAGATGAATATTGTTTAACGCCAGCTAAAGATCTCACATTTCATAACGGAGGGAGACAGACTAGGTTTAACTGGCGGTAAACGTTATTTACCATTTTTATGAAGAAATTACAGATCTATAGATCTAGATCTGCGTTTATAATTACAGTGGAATAGCGGCTTGATAGATTGGGTTCATCAATTTAGAAAGAGAGCAGGAATATGCTCAAGATGGATGCATAAATTGCACTTGATGGATTACGTTTTTAATCCATTAGTTATGATTATTAGACTGCAAATTATAAAGTCCTCAGTTATAAAAGTGAAAAACATAAGGCTTTTTGATTTGGAAGCTGAAAATAAACATTCATATTCCAGTTCACATTAATATTCTGGAGGCAAATAGCATTTAAACGCAAATATGGATTCAGGAGGAGCGAGGGAACACTTGTGAGAAATTAAATCTAACTCAGAGAGAGCAATAACTAAATTACTGCAATATAAGCCTCTCTAAGTCTTAACACCTGAGATCAGCCTTTACGTGGCATCAACACCACAGATTTCACACGTCTTATGCATATCTGAAGGATAATTCCATGGTGAGAGATTACACAGATGAAAAAGTCATTTCTGAATGAATGGTCTGCACAAAGTCCTACCGTCTCACAAGCCAGAAAAGCACTTGAGGAATCTCAAAAGGCAGGAAGTGAACAGGTTCAATTCTAAAGGAATTCCGTCTAAGTACCACACATGTATGTGATTTACACCCACATCATGTGACAGAATATTTAACAGCAGTTTGAACCAACAAACACTCTTTTTACAATTAAATTTCCAAATAAAATTAAATAATTTAATTAACTAAATGAAATAAAAATTCCTTTGCCCTCAAATTAGTATTAAGGTCTTTGTCGTTTTTTTAGGAGTGTATGATATCAAAATTCTGGATGATAATGTCAATTAATGATAATTAATGTTAATTATTTTCATGCTATGGCCATTAAACAGGTAAATTATATCAACATTTTTGTAAATTAAATGATAAATCATATAAAAACAATATAATAATAATATAATAAAATTAATTGTTTGAATATTACTTTAATGTATAATAGATATTCATTTTGAAATCTGCTAAAAAAAGATTTTTAACCAGGTTATTAAATTATTAATGGTGTACATGACGGCAAAGGTGAACTATATAAAAGTATAATATAAAAATATTAAACTATATAAGAAAAAATGAAAATGCACAAACATGCACAATAAAATATTCAATATAAACTGGTATTGATGCAAAACTGATATAGTACCGATTTATTGTGCAGCCATATTTTATTGTTATAAATCAAAAAATGCCTCCACTAGCAACAAAACTATCTTGACTAAACCAACTGGCTCATTTTACTCCATTTTTATTGTGCCACGGGACACCTGCGGGGGCAGACAGCCAAATCGGTGGGATGGTTGAGGGGATTTGGGGGCGGAATTCTCCTTAGCTTAGGAACACTGAGCTCTTTTTTCCCCATGACTCCCATCTGTTGAGTGGTCATTGTCCGTAAAGTGTTACAGCTGCAAAGGACCAGTCCTACATTCTCCTGTGAAAAGGCTTTTTAACATATTCAAAACCTCCACAACCCATTATGCCAGTACTGTTACCAAGCCCTGATTTATTCATTGACTTTGCCTCAAAACCAGGCATTTGCACCCTGTGTAAAAACTTCACCCCCTACCCCTCCGACAGATTGGCTCCTCCTCTGGCCACCAACTCATTCAGCATTCTCCCTCTACCTCTCTCTCTTTCGCACAGCCTCGTAGGAGAGTCCTAAACCCGTCCCTTCCAGGTAGAGATGACATGTTTTTTCGCTGCCGCCCAGTTATTCTGTGATCACATCCTGCTTGGGAATTGTTCATCCGTTCACTCAGCTTTTGTGGCCGATTTCATGCCATGTACGAGTCTGTGTTCTTGTCCTTCATGAAGCTGTCAGCCACATAAAAGTGGCCTGACTGGGGTCGTGCCACAAGTGGTGGGAATGGGACATCACCACAGCTTCTTGGAGGAAGCCCACCCACAGTTCTTTGCTCCGCGGGGCTTTAATTTGACTTCGATTTTTATTATGCAGGCCCCCTGAGGAGAGAACACTTTTACAAGCCTCCGTAAAGCCCTTTTTAATAATGGGTTGAAGGGGTGAAGAATGGGCCCGCCACTGCTGTTTGACCACTCATGGCATGCTCCAATAAAGTGTTGCTATTCATCCCTGCTCCTTTTCACTGAGTCACTATGGGGGGAATTTAGGCTGGGTTCTTATGCATAGAGTATCAAGAAAAGCTGGTGAAATAGATTTAATGGATCTCTACGATTCATGCACACATAAACTGAAGGTAGTCTTTTTCTCTTCACTTCCTTGGCCTCCCAGCTCTGTGCTTTTGTGAGAGACCAAAGGGTGGTGAAGCTTATAAGCAAAACAAAGGTCTAATTTCAAATGAATTGCAAGCGACCAACAGAGAAAGGACACATTGAAAATGTACATCAAAGATTGAGTGAGCAAATTTGTTTAGTCTGTATTATTTAGTATTTCTCTTTTGGATTTCAAGATGTAGAAAAAATGGGATGAGTGAAAATGAATTAAACAAGTCTTATTTTTTAAGCAAACTGCAAGCGACCATCAGAGGAAGGTCACAGTGAAAATCTAAAAAATGGAATGAGAAAATTTGTTTAGTCTGTATGGTTTCATATTTCTCTTTTACATTTCAAACTGTAGCAAAAAAAATAAAATAATAATAAATAAATAAAAAATAGAGATGCAGCAATAGTAAAATTCAATTCAAATAAGCAGATAAATATTTTAATGTTCTGGCCAATAACTAATAAATAGCTGATAGTAAAATTGTATATTATTTTGTCAAAATTTAAAAAAAAAAATAAAACACTTCAAGTGTTCAAGAGAGTTTAGGCATCACAACATTATAATGTACAGTATGAAAATGGATATTCATTTAAAAATGTCCTAAAGATTATGTTTAACAATGCTATTAAATTAGTGTTTTTAAAGAATAACATTAAATGATCATTACATGATGGTAAGGGTAATTTAAACGTGAAAATGAGCATGCATGATTATATATCCAATATCGAACAATACCATTTGTGCAAATAAAAAATTTAAAAAACTCCAATATCGGCCGATCGCCAGCATTGTACCGATATTTCACACACCCCTACAAATATGATAGCTGAACAGCACATTAATGGGAATATTAGAAATAAATTAATTACTTATTTTGGTCATACACAAAGAAATGCAAAATTTAAATAGACAACCTCAGATTTTTAACCACTAAGCTACGTCACCCATAACCGATCATTTAACCGAATTATGAATAATTAACTATTAACCAGTTCCATTTCAGAGCTTCACTATATTCTGCACACACCGAAAATGAAGTGACTTTTCTATGGCATATCAAAAGGCACTTATGCATCATCAAGCCAGTCTAATGCCTCTTTGATTGTACCCCACACTGAATTTTAAATAATGACAAATGACACACTTTTACAAACTGCCTGAGGAGCGTTTTTAGAGAAGTGAGCCCAACTTAATGCCACGAGGTGTTAACGGATTGTTTCTCCTAATCTGTTCAGCTACACCGCTTGTCAGTGTGGGGCAGCTGAATTGTCTTAAAACAGCCTGGTGTGCTGTGTGTTAACCAATTTCACGGCCATCTGTCATGCACAGTTAAACTTTGCGCTGCCGTGTTGAGGGGAGGGAGAGCCCTGCAGAAACAGGAGGAGGAGAGGAAGGGAAAAAGAAGGGAAGGGAAAGCCGCTCTGTCGCTGAGGCCGGGCAGAATGGATCATACAGCAGGGCTGTGAAGCCGTCCTCAAGTTCATTCAGAGCACTACAACCAGACCAGTAACTTTTCTTCCCAGCTAATTATGTGGAAACTGCAAAGACAATAAAGCATCTGGTGGTCTTTCTTCCTGGTTTCAATTTTTCTCAATATTGTGACAGGCTAATGCATTGTGTCTGACTCAGCCATCCCAGCAGGGGATTGAGTGAAAGGCAGGGTCAGGAGAGAGCAAATAGATGAATTTATAACTTTGCCTTTTCACATTAAAGTAGCGAGATTGTTTCACTGGGACCCACTCCGCCCCCTCTCGCTGTTCCTCCACAGAGACCGAGACTCTCTCTGAAAACATGTTTTGTCTGTGCCACCCAAACTGAGTCTGGCCTTCCCCTTTCTGAGAGGCCTGGGTCACCACTGTTGGCCAACCTCCCCTATTCCTGCAAAACCTCCTAACACAGAGCAGGTGAAAAGAGAAGAGACCAGGTTCAGACATATCTGTGCTGAAGAAAGAGAATGAGTGAGGAGACGGAGAAAAGCCTTTTTTTTTAATCAAAGATTCAACTTTTCTTATTGCATTGATTATAAACAAAAAGTAATTAATGCATTATGTTGTATATTTTCAAGACTGTGTACAATGTACAAAGCATTATACAGAATTTTGCTGCAGACATGTTTGCATGCAACAATTACACCCCTAGATGTCACACCCCTTGAAATGTAGACAGTTTTCTAGACTATAATGGAAGCATTCTTGTTTTGTTGCGTCACTCATGTGGTACGTGCGCTGCGTAGACCTATGTGACTATGTTATGAAGAAGAGAGAGGTTTTCAGTGGTATCTGTCAATCAAAAATCCCAGTAAATCCAGTACATAAATAGAAAAACTATTTGAAAAAGTAACTATTATGATGTACAGGGCACAGCAATAAGTATGGTTAGTGATCTGTGGCCAACATGAGATCATTTTGAGTCATGTGACTGAAATATAACTACATTTAAGTTCATTCATAACATGCATGTATTTTAATGCCATGGAAATCTAGGTTTTTGTGATGTTATTTAAAAGCTGTTGTGAATTCTGTTGAAAATGACATCAAAGTAATGTAATGTATTATTATTATTAATGCTAATTAAAAACTAATAAATTATTTGTAGTAAATAATATATTTTTCTGACTAATACATATAGTTAAAAAAATGTATATATACTTTCTTCCTGCAATGACATTAAACTGATCTTATGGTGTGCATAAGACTTAAAAAAAAAAAAACTTTTTTTTAAATCTTACTGATCCTAAACTTTTGAACAGTTGGGTAGGGTATTTTTTTTTCTCAGCAGAAACAGTCATGTTGGTGAGCCTGATGCAAATTTAAAAATTAACAGGTTACCTTCAGAAAAAATAGAAGTAATAGAAGTACAAATACTAAAAGTAATAGAATAGAAGTTATACTGTATGTAACATCCAATGTTTGTTAATAGTATTAAACAACAATCTTCTGAATTTGGTAACACCACTGATTTGACTGCAATCGTTGTTTGCCAGAAAACTCAGCTCAGCAGGCACACACCCAATAGCAGGACACCCTTCTGGTTGTGAGAGAATCTTCCACCCTGTACACCCGAGCATCCTCAAGTCACTGCTGATCTTCAAGAACCCTCCATTCCCCCTCTTTTCCACCTTAATTAAATGTGCACTTCATTAATGTAAATTGAGGGGCTTTAATGCCCTTGTTGAAATTCTGAAGAAAGTGCTGTGGCCTCGCGAAATGCTCAGGCATCATTGCAAATTAGATTAGGGACCAAGAAAGGCAGTAAAATTAGAATGATAATGGTTGATATGGCTGCCTGACAGGCATGACTATTCAAGGATCAATGGGACGTAGAATGCCTAGCGAAAGCCCACTCTCAAAGGCTTGGACCCACGTCAGCCTACAGATGTGCCTTTTGGAAGCACTTTAAATTAGTTTAATTTGGTAAATGGTAGGGATTTAGAAGCTCTTAGCCTGCCTATATCAAGACAGGAATACATTGAAATGCTTTGCTATTCTTTTATTAGCATAAAATAGGATTGAGGGTGATTTGCATTCCCAACAAGTCTACTTTTTTAGTTCATTTACTTTTTTTTTAAGTAGCATTTTCACCCATATCTCATGTCTGGACTTTAGAATGAACCCTTTTCCCAAGCTGCTTTTCATTCTACTTAATCCTGTTAAGAACGGGAATGGGGGTTGATTTTATTCAAACTAATCTCATCAAACACACCAATTACAAGGTAATTTTGATTAAAAACCAAATGGCTGAAGAGCTAAAGATGTTTCCTTCTAACTTAAGATTCATTGCTGTTTGGGAGATCTCAGCCTATCCCTGTCAAAAGCTGCTAAAGCATTACGTCCAACCTGAAGTTCATGGTTTAAACATATAAACAGTGGCACAAACCCACTAACACGTCTAAAAAACAAACTGTCACTGATTCAATGAGGAGGGGAAAAAACTCTGGAAGCTGGCCACATTGGGCCGCTTTGTGCATAAGGACTGCTGCTTTCAATTTGACCCCAATTCTTTTCCATAATCTGACATCACTGACTTACTTTGTTTACTCTCTTAGTAAACAGCAGCAGCGCTGTGGTGCGCTGATGGGGGCTGGGTCAGAGGAAGTGACTTTTAACTAGTTTGGTCTTTAGTAAATGCAAAGAGAGGGATTACACAGAGATCTGCTGCATTGTTAGGCAGTGGAAGATGCACTTTGCCTAAACAGTAACTATACTGCACCAACTCAAATGCATGCATGCAAAAAAAAAGAATAAGTTAGGCAGTAGGCTATATTAAAATGTGGTGAATGAGCAGTACTGTTTAACAACTGTAATATTGTGTTTTGATAGCATTCTGTTGATTGTGATAAGTGGCTGCTGAATACATTTTTGTAATATAAAAGTGAAAACAAAATATACACAAAATATTTTCAACATTATATATGTGTGTGTGCATGTGCTGAAAATAATATAAATGTGTGTTTATATAGCTAAAATGTTCAATATTTTTATATAAATATAAATTACTTTGATATTAGAAAATAGCAGTTCTCTTTGGATAGTAGGCGTATATTATGCAAACACAGATTTCTACAAAGGCATTAGGCCTATTAATGCAGGCCTTACCGTTTTACGTCACCTTAGGGCAAATCCCCAACCAAATCCTTCTTTACAAAGAGAGCAACAAATGCCCAGAGAATCCCCATTAATATTCCCAGTGTCAACCCACAGAGGGAGGTCTTCATGAACAAAGCAAGCTCATTTATCGGGGCATCAGGTCAGTACACGAGATACATCCGCACGCTATAGAATGCTCACGGGCAGAGGATAAACACAGGTGTAAAACCACCTGTAGAAAACCCTGAAATACCAAACTGACCTTAAAAATGCAATTCATGTATCTCAAGCATGAATCTCAGGATGAGCTAGTTAATCTGATCCTGGAAACAGACGCGTACCTCACTACCGTCACAGTTCTTCCGGTGTCCCGAATCTGTTCACCTCCATCTTCCTCAAGGATTATATAAACATAAGAACTCGTGACTGAGCGAAACAAAATAGGCGACGCTACTAACTTAACTACAAAACATACAATTTTCTCTAACAGTGTATTATCGAGCGAAGTAATTCAACCCATGAGTGAAATCGGTCCGTTCGGACGGTTCGTTTAAAGGAACAGATTCAAAAAATGATTGACTCAGTGTATGTCTTATTTTTAGTAGCGATATATTTACATAATGCAGTTTTTTGGTTCAGATATAAAAATCAGTTCTGATTAAATGATAAAATATATATAATCAAAACAGCTGTATTCAAGAAATAAATTACATTTAAATATACCAGCTGAAAGGTAGCTATTATTGGTATTATGTTAGTAGCTTTACTAGACTAACGTTAGTTACAATTTCAAAATATAGGTTCTCTAGCCTATCATGCATGTTGGGACTTTAGGATACTGAAGCTGCAGTCGATACTGTGTTGGATTGCAAATACACGCTTTAGTTTACATTATACAGCTAAAAATATGTTAGTGGTGAAGGCGTGTTGGGTAATTAAAAAACAAAAGTTATAAACAAAACACATCTAACTGTTTTTGTTGTTACCGCTAGCAATGCAAACATGGAGTGGAGTTGCTACACCGCTAACTTTAGCAACTTACTCAAGTGATCACTGGTAACTGGTTGAATAACTACATAATGAAATAAATTCAGCTTTTTATTTTTAGGCAAACCAAAACACATCTAACTGTTTAGATGCTACACCGCTAACTTTAGCAACTCACGCTAACACTAGTAACTGGTTGAATAACTATATGAAATAAATCCGGCCTTTTATTTTTAGGCAAACCAGCCTATGAAATGCTAGTGTGAAGTGTGATCACAACTGGGTTCCATCATTGCATCTGGGGCACACAGAAGTTAAAGCAACACACTCTGGGCAGTTTAACTGGAGTACAAGGAGACAGCAAGCGGTCACAGGGATCACGCTGCACCTGCACCACTAGATGTAGCTGCCAGAGACTGGAGATGGATGAAGCTGCAACAGCAGATGATGCTTCACATATGGATGATGCAGGCTGAAATGCATTTATATGTATATATAAATACTCACACATATAAATTTCAGACATGTGTAATGTGTGTGTGTGTGTATATATATATATATATATATATAGGCTATATACACACATACACATATATACACAAACATATAAACAAAAACTTTTATTTTGGATGCAATTGATCGATTTGACAGCTTTACATTAAAATGTTATGCACAACAGCATATCCTGCATTACCAGTGTTATGCATATTGGATACCACCTGTTACAATAATAAAAAAAAATACACTCTTTGTGTTTGAGTCCATTAATTGTCTTGATTTTTTTCTAAGTACTGCAACTTTGTTTCCTTGAGCTTTTCTCTGTATGGAATCTTGCATTTGATCTTCATTCGGTCCATTGCTGTTCCTGTTTATTATCGCTGTGTACTAACTAATATACTGATGGCTGACAAGCGTATCCTAAAACATGGCAGCGACTACCCAGAATGCAATGCGCAGTGACATAGTTTCCCAAGCCCTATAGCCTGGCTGGTCTATAAGGGCAGCTGAAAGCTAATGATGCTCCTATAGGAAGTGAAGCCCCTGTGGCTGACTCTGTAATTAATCAGCTTCCCCTCTGATTATGATGTCCATCAACAAGAGACACACTGCTGTTTGCTTCAACAGCCAGAGGCTTGGAATTGGACACACGTAAGTGAAGTCTTCAATTGATGTTTCCAGTGCTGGAAGCATTGAATCACTACAGGTAAAGGCAGGTCTTTGCAGTTGTAATTGTATCGGAACTATTATGTGAATAATGGATGAAATAAGATAATGATAAATAAAAATGAATATGTTTGACACAAAAAATCTTTGATTTTTAAGCTTTTTCATTGCCCATACAATTATTCCTTTATTACATCTTGGGTGTCCCCGACCCATCCCCCTATAGGACTCTCTTCAGCAAGGATGCATGTCCTCCATGGGCTGGGATCAATGTTAAAAAGTGGAATTAGTCATTCTAAATCATGCAGCAGTGGTCGAAGGGATGGCCTCCGAAAATCATTAGACAATCATGTATTCCTATTGATTTATTTAAAGTACCTGGACTGAAAGCAGATTAAACAGCAAGTTAAAGGAAGCTAATGCTGATTAAATGGCAGTGGGATGGGAGGTCCTTGGGGTATGTTTTTGTCCTAATCAGTAGGAAACAATACTGCTGCAATCACAGGTCCAAACAGGTCTATTAAGGGCCCTTAACTTGACATATTTATGTATTTCAAATACTGGAGTGCACATTAAATTGAGTTTACTCACAGCACCTTTTTTAAAAAAACAATCATATATCAGTATCACAATATAAGGCATTTTTACCTAATGCAGTATGTTTTCAGACATCTGTTTCCATTTAAAACAGTAAAAATTCAGAGTGCAACAAATAATCAATTTTCAAAAGTTTTTGTATTGATACATTTTTATTCTAAGCATCAACACACAAAAGCAGTGACAGAAATATAAAATAAAAGGTCCAAGTAATGTTAATACTAACAATATACATTATAAGATATGATATAGTAAAATGACACTAAAATACTATAGAATAAGACTAACTTTTGTCATAATAATTGGACATGAATATGATAAGGCTGGTCTAGTCGGAATGCAGATCAGAGCAGTGGTTGAAACAAATGATTTAGGTAAGAAATTTCTGTGATGACAGTAATTGAGTTACAGTTTCAGTCTTCATTTAACAGCACTGTATTGGGCTGAAGTTTAGGCATAATGTAACAAGTGAAGCAGGTGTATTTAAACAGCTGTGAGTTAACAGTGTCTTCTTTCTTGTATGGGTTCTGTCCTCGCAGCCTCCAAACCACATATCTTTGTCTGAGCCAAACAGAGCAAGTAAGACCTTGTTTGAACATTTTCTTTCCTCAGGTCTTTCTTTCCTCAGATCTTAATATATAAGTTCAGGTATTGGTTGACTTTTGTAATAAGTTTTTACTCTGGATTTCTGACATTAGTTGTGGAAAATATACATGCATGATAATATGTAAATATTGCATCAAAACAAGATGTCTTTTGGAGGAGTACACATATATGACAAGAAAAACATAAATACGTGAAATGTTTTTTTTATATATATAAATGAAAATAAAATGTATTAATGTAAATAAACTAAAATAAGTGAGATTTTTTTCAATTTAAATTTAGTTCTATAAAACATGTTGTGACCCAAAACTGAGTTAAATGGATGCAGACAGCAGGAAAAATAATGGATGCACATAAAAAATGCAACTCACCATATTATCCATTTTGTTGGGTTCATGCTAATAATCATTTTTAAAAAATCTGATTTTGAGCACATTTCTGTTACTGTCTTTTGTTGACAATTTTGCCACTATCTTAGGTTGCCACTTGATGTTCATTGTAAAATCTGGATCATAAAGCAAAACCAGCTAAAATGCACTACCATAAAACCAGCACGCCGTCTAAGGATAATTTCAGGTAATGTAGTTCAACGTTGAGCTCAGTTAAAGTCATACAATCTGAAAAGTCATTTGTCTGTTTTTTCCCACAAAACAGATCTCCACAGGCAAGTCGACCATGACAAAACCAGAACAAAGCAAAAAGTAAATTCAGCCTGAATGAAACCTGAGGTAACAAAGAAAAATCATGTCATTTTGAGAGAAAGAGAGAGAGGGTCTGTATACAGAGGGGTTAAAGCATGATTTGATATAGCATGGTTATGCTCGAAATCGATTCTGAAGCACAGCCTGCTTGTGTCAAGCCATTGCACAAAGATCAATACTTGTTCAGTACAAACATACAAAATAAAAGCCTGTTCATGGGCCGGCTTTTCTCGTGCCTTGAGGATCTACATTGACAGCAGAACGGAGGACTGGGTGGGCTTCACGTGGAGGGTAATCAATGAGGCAAAGGGTTGAGATCTACTGATTTACTCCTTCCGTGGGTTGATTAGGCTTTAGGGACATTTGAAGCAAGCAGAAATCACTACAGCAGAATGCGTAATCCATAACAACATCAGCTCTGGAAAGATTTGGATGTGATTCGACTGGTGCATGTGCATAAATCACCATGTGAGCTGAAGGAATTCGGCTTGTACTGTTTGTAAATTAAGCTGAATTAAGATGGAACGTCTTGTGCAGTTTTATCAACTGATTTGAGCTGGTTCAGTTTCAAGCCATGTAATGTAATACAATTATTGTAATTTTATAATTGTCATTCTATATAATAATGAATAGATTTACACATTAAGAGAAAAGATTGAATCATATTTAATTATATTATTCATAATTAATAATAGATTTACACCTGACGTTTTTTGGATTTTGACAAATTTTAAAGAAACTTTATGAGGTAAAATTATTTAGAAATATAAGAAGAAATATTTATGTAATGTGTATTTATTTTAATTTGAAATAAAAAAAACCCAAATATTTCATCTTCTATTTCTTATTCATTTTACATATTTATTTAATTTTATTAAATTAAATTTGATTTGATTTTCAAAACTTCCTGTTTATGTGCAGCTTTAAATCCGATTGTGAATGTCAGATGTTTTAGTGTGATCTTAGACTTTTTGGACATCATTGTGAATTTCATCTAAATAAGTCTGAAATCAATCAATCAATCAATCATTTTTTATAAAGCACCTTAAAAGCCATGACAGTATACCAAAGTGCTGTACAAGAAATCCAAAAACAATAATAACAGTCTTAAGACTGCTCTTAAGACGTGATTTGAACATCTGCAGAGAGGTCGAAGAACGCACAGAGAAAGGAAGATCATTCCATAGTCTAGGGGCCACAACTGAAAATGCTTGATCACCTCTACACTTAAGACGTGTACGTGGAACCTTGAGCATAATCTGCGAGTTAGATCTTAGCGATCTTGAGGAGGATTTAATAACTAACAGATCCTTTAAAATCTAAATCAAAGCTATTCAGAGCAGCTAATGTTTAATCCAAGTTGTTGGCTTGACTCTCTGGTTTTACTTTGCTTTCTATGCCCTTTTGTTGACAAAGGTAAACTGATGACAGTTTAGAAAAGCCAGCACTCAGCCATGTGAAAAAAAAAAAAAAAAAAAAAGATGTGTTGACCCTTCCTAGATTGAATTTAGCACAAGGCTGGATAGCAGCAGTTGCAGACATGATGGATTATTGTAATGACCACCTCCACGGCCTTTTTGTCATGTTTAAATGGCAATAAATTTAAGCAGAACGCACAAACCACATGTTTGATGTGTAAGTAAAATGCACTTCATCAACCATGCGCATATTCAATTCAATTCAAGTTTATTTGTATAGCGCTTTTAACGATACAAATCGTGTATGTGTGTATGTGTGCATATTAAAGTATTGCCAAATTGCAAAATTTGGTAGGCTTATGTTTAATCTCTATTAATGTTTATTCAGTGTTAAGTGAAAAACATTATAAAAACATTTCATTTCTAACCTGTTAATTCAGTCCTATTAAATAATATATTTACCTCAAATAAAATCAGTTAATTAGTTATTTTTTCAGGTTACCTCCCAAAATATTTTTACAGTGAATTGTCAGGTTGTTTTTACCCATTAATGAATATTGAAAGGGCCTAATGAGATAACTAAAGCATGAGGAAGAAATCAGCTTTAGTTTAGCTTTAACGCAGTGTTTGCTAATGGATGATTTTTCATGCACTGAGCATTGTGGATGAGGAGCTGATACCGAGCGTCTTTCTGTGAGAAGCACTGCATTTGCTGTCGTTTAAGAATCTCCTGGTCGATACGTTTGGGAGTGCAGAGGTCAAACATACAAAATAAAAGCCTGTTCATGGGCCGGCTTTTCTCGTGCCTTGAGGATCTACATTGACAGCAGAACGGAGGACTGGGTGGGCTTCACGTGGAGGGTAATCAATGAGGCAAAGGGTTGAGATCTACTGATTTACTCCTTCCGTGGGTTGATTAGGCTTTAGGGACATTTGAAGCAAGCAGAAATCACTACAGCAGAATGCGTAATCCATAACAACATCAGCTCTGGAAAGATTTGGATGTGATTCGACTGGTGCATGTGCATAAATCACCATGTGAGCTGAAGGAATTCGGCTTGTACTGTTTGTAAATTAAGCTGAATTAAGATGGAACGTCTTGTGCAGTTTTATCAACTGATTTGAGCTGGTTCAGTTTCAAGCCATGTAATGTAATACAATTATTGTAATTTTATAATTGTCATTCTATATAATAATGAATAGATTTACACATTAAGAGAAAAGATTGAATCATATTTAATTATATTATTCATAATTAATAATAGATTTACACCTGACGTTTTTTGGATTTTGACAAATTTTAAAGAAACTTTATGAGGTAAAATTATTTAGAAATATAAGAAGAAATATTTATGTAATGTGTATTTATTTTAATTTGAAATAAAAAAAACCCAAATATTTCATCTTCTATTTCTTATTCATTTTACATATTTATTTAATTTTATTAAATTAAATTTTAATTATATTATTAATAATTAATAATAGATTTACACCTGACGTTTTTTGGATTTTGACAAATTTTAAAGAAACTTTATGAGGTAAAATTATTTAGAAATATAAGAAGAAATATTTATGTAATGTGTATTTATTTTAATTTGAAATAAAAAAAACCCAAATATTTCATCTTCTATTTCTTATTCATTTTACATATTTATTTAATTTTATTAAATTAAATTTGATTTGATTTTCAAAACTTCCTGTTTATGTGCAGCTTTAAATCCGATTGTGAATGTCAGATGTTTTAGTGTGATCTTAGACTTTTTGGACATCATTGTGAATTTCATCTAAATAAGTCTGAAATCAATCAATCAATCAATCATTTTTTATAAAGCACCTTAAAAGCCATGACAGTATACCAAAGTGCTGTACAAGAAATCCAAAAACAATAATAACAGTCTTAAGACTGCTCTTAAGACGTGATTTGAACATCTGCAGAGAGGTCGAAGAACGCACAGAGAAAGGAAGATCATTCCATAGTCTAGGGGCCACAACTGAAAATGCTTGATCACCTCTACACTTAAGACGTGTACGTGGAACCTTGAGCATAATCTGCGAGTTAGATCTTAGCGATCTTGAGGAGGATTTAATAACTAACAGATCCTTTAAAATCTAAATCAAAGCTATTCAGAGCAGCTAATGTTTAATCCAAGTTGTTGGCTTGACTCTCTGGTTTTACTTTGCTTTCTATGCCCTTTTGTTGACAAAGGTAAACTGATGACAGTTTAGAAAAGCCAGCACTCAGCCATGTGAAAAAAAAAAAAAAAAAAAAAGATGTGTTGACCCTTCCTAGATTGAATTTAGCACAAGGCTGGATAGCAGCAGTTGCAGACATGATGGATTATTGTAATGACCACCTCCACGGCCTTTTTGTCATGTTTAAATGGCAATAAATTTAAGCAGAACGCACAAACCACATGTTTGATGTGTAAGTAAAATGCACTTCATCAACCATGCGCATATTCAATTCAATTCAAGTTTATTTGTATAGCGCTTTTAACGATACAAATCGTGTATGTGTGTATGTGTGCATATTAAAGTATTGCCAAATTGCAAAATTTGGTAGGCTTATGTTTAATCTCTATTAATGTTTATTCAGTGTTAAGTGAAAAACATTATAAAAACATTTCATTTCTAACCTGTTAATTCAGTCCTATTAAATAATATATTTACCTCAAATAAAATCAGTTAATTAGTTATTTTTTCAGGTTACCTCCCAAAATATTTTTACAGTGAATTGTCAGGTTGTTTTTACCCATTAATGAATATTGAAAGGGCCTAATGAGATAACTAAAGCATGAGGAAGAAATCAGCTTTAGTTTAGCTTTAACGCAGTGTTTGCTAATGGATGATTTTTCATGCACTGAGCATTGTGGATGAGGAGCTGATACCGAGCGTCTTTCTGTGAGAAGCACTGCATTTGCTGTCGTTTAAGAATCTCCTGGTCGATACGTTTGGGAGTGCAGAGGTATGAGTCTCTGCTGGCCTTATCTTCTGCCCTCCTCCCTCTTAACACCAGTGATTGAGTGCTGGATATTAGACCCTCAGGCCACCACATACACACACATCACACTCTCGCTCACACACACACATACACACACAGACACGTCACACATATATTACCCAGGTTGAGAGTGATGGCCAGTTCCCACATAACTCATGAGGAACTAGGAACGGAAAGAGGGAAAGTCTGGTCTTTAGACAATCACATAAAGTTTGTTATTAGACTTATTAATCCATATATATTTCTATTTTTGGCCTATGAATGTTGCAAGTAAAGTCAAGGATATTCAATTCTTTAATAAATAACAGCAATTAAATAAAGGTACCACATAAAGTTTAAAGCTTCGCCATTGTACAAAAGCAGGATGACAGGGGGATGGAACAAAAGACACAAGTTCATCTATTCGGTGATGGACAGAGTGCCCAGGCAGGGGCAAACAGTCTATAACAGCATGTAAATGAAGTAGCCTGTGCCAACACACCAGCGCTGTCTCTTTATCATGAATAAATATTGGTGGTTCTCACCAGCCAACTTGGGTGCTTGCTGTCTGACAAAACCTTGTGCAACACCGCATTCCAAGCATCCTGTTGCTACACTGGATGTTTTTATAAAGGTGGAAAAACTCTGTGATCGCTTTATCGATGAACAGGTTAGATGGTAAACACAAAGTCATTAACCATTGACCCTGATGAATTTTAGGCCAGGAGAACACCACCTGACCATCTGATTGTTTGGGAAAGGTATTTCCAGGAGCTTCAGTTGGGTCAAGCAAAAAAAAATTAGACCTTACCTTTCTTTTAAAAAAAAACTTTACAAAACATCTTTTTGAAGAAATTTATATATATTTTTAGATTGTCTGCAAGGATAGACATGTAAAGACATTTATAATGTTACAAAATATATTTCAAATTTCAAAACTTCTTTAATCCAGAAAAATATTAAACAGCAAAACTGTTTTCAACATGGATATTAGTAAAAAAAATAATAATTCTTGAGCACTAAAAAAACATATTAGAATGATTTCTGAAGGATCATGTGACACTAAAGACTGGAGTAATGGTTTTCAGCTTTGCTATCACAGGAATAAATCAAATATATTAAAACAGAAAACACTTTACAATAAGGCCACATTAGTTAACTTCATTAGTTGACATGAACTAACAATAAACATAATTCTAAAGCATTTATTAATTTTAGTTAATGTTCATTTTTTACATTTACTAATAGATTGTTAAAATAAAAAGTTGTGTCTGCCAACATTTTTCAATGGAAGTGAGTTGACTAACTAACTAAAAGTGAACAGTTAATGAATGTTAACAAAGATTAACAAATACTGTAACAAATGTGTTGCTCGTCGATAGTTGATGTTAGTTAACACATTTAAGTAATGATAACTATATCTAATGTGACCTTATTTTAAAGTGTTACCAAGTTATTTAAATTGTAATAATATTTCACAATATTGCTGTTTTTACTATATTCTTAATCAAATAAATGCAGCCTTGGTGAGCATAAAAGACTTTTTCATATAAACATTAAAAAATCTTACTGACTCCAAACTTTCAAACAGTAGTGTATTAATGTCACGTTTTCAGTTTATTTAGAGGTTCTTTTTGATCTGTTTCCCTGTTCTGTTCATGTCTGTGTTTGGTTCCCTACCTGTTTGTTTCCATGGTTACTGATTAATTTGAATCCTCAGTTCAGGTGTGTCTAGTTTGGTTCTTCCTTTGTTCTGATTGTATTTAAGCCCTTAGTTTCCCCCTACTTCTTTGTCTGGTATTATGCTTGCTTAGTTGTGGTTGTGTTTTGTTTGCTCCTGTGTGTTTCTTGTTGATTATTATTAAACAACTCTTGGTTTTGGATTTTGCTCCTTCATCGTGTGCTTTATTCTACACAGGCCGTGACACTTAATTTCTTATTCATGGAAAAAAAAATTATATCCTGCAATGTCCTATTTTATGTTAATACTTTTGTATATTTGGCTTACGCAATCCATTGTAATATCAATAAAAGTAAATTTAGTTTTTAATGACATGACTTTTTTAAATTAACATTTAAAAAAAAAATTATTTGTACAATTGCAATTTTGGTACTATATTAGATTGCCACTTGATGTCCAACATCAAATCTGTGTCCTAAAGGAAGTTAAAAACCACTGCTCTTTAACCATATTATATTTTATGAGGCTTGGCAACACAAAATCTTTTAAAATAAAGAGGCAACAGACTGGGGGAGCCCTGTAAGGACTAGCAAGATTGCTAAATGTGACCTAAACAGGCAGCCATCTCCAGACCTGATTTGAAGGAGTGTCTCTAGTGACAGAGCGTGGTCTCCTTCATGCTCCGCTATAAATGGTTCCACTGTCAGGGAGAATGGGTGGAATAAACTTCACTCTCCAATCCCCTGGCCCATTTAAACAGCAGATGAAAAGGTGGAGGGACAGGCAATACATGTTACTCCTCTTTCATTCGCCGCTCGGCAGCTGATAAACAAAACAGCGAATATCCAGTGCATTTTCAGACAGCCGCTTTTCACCTGTCACTCCACATAAAGAGACAAGCTGGGATTTTCACATGGCACTTTCTCTATTGCTGTCATTCACACAACAGCCTCCCAAATGAGGCTGTAGCCTATTTATCATCTTGCAAGGCCCCGCTTGCTCTCTCTTTCTCACTTTATGTCTCTCTCTTTCTATGTCTCCGATGGCATAGTGACACAAGATTAATTCCAGTCAGCTGCTGAAAATAATTATTGCATTATGGGAACAGTGATCATTATTTAGAACATGATTAAATATGTCTGCATCTATTGACTCGAGGCCCCGTGATTTATGTATTTATTTAGTCAGTAGTCTAATGTAAATTATGTAATTAATTATAGATAGTGGTGTCGGGTCGTTGGTGAGAGGAACCAGGCGTGCCACTTTGTGCCGCTTGCTCTGACAGATGTGAGAGGAGGTTTCGGAGCAGTTCGGGGAATTCCTCAGCCCCCAGATCTATTTCTTTATCTGTCGTACCTCCACCCTGTATATAGGCTCTACATCTCTCTCTCTTTTCACGGCTGCCATTACAACTGATATACTTCTGACAATACACTCACTCCTCATTCATTCTTCAAACTGAGATTAGTATAGGGCACAGTTTAGCTCCCTGAACTGTGTAACAAGACAAGGCTGTGGGATGGAGAAACGGGCTGAGTGTCAAAAGGGACGTGTTCTCATTTGCAGCTGGGTAAAAATTCATGTTTTTCAAATGAAGCTAGATGAGCATGAGTAGATCAGGCTGTTCTGAGAGCTTTTTTTCCACTGGTGTTTCATCTGAAAAGTAGAAGATGTTCTTGAAGGCTGTCACTGTGAACATTTATAGGTGAACTTCTACTAAGGGAATCTTGAAGAACAGGAAGTGTAGATAATATTACATATTTGAAAAATGTCATCAAAAAATAGTAATGTATTTAATTTTATAAAGTATTCCATTATACTGTATATACATATATATATACACGTGTGTGTATATATATATATATATATATGTGTGTGTATACAGTATATACAGTGGGTACGGAAAGTATTCAGACCCCCTTAAATTTTTCACTCTTTGTTATATTGCAGCCATAAAATGGAATACTTATTTACTTATTTAGATTTTTCAGAACACAAACTATCTATCTATCTATCTATCTATCTATCCATAAATATACAGTAAAATATATATAATATAGTTTAGTAGTTCTAAGTTTAGCAAGTATAGTTTAATGTTTTTTATTATATTTAT
>NW_015547689.1:3539381-3575675 GCF_001515605.1 Sinocyclocheilus anshuiensis
ATTAAACATTACATTGAATGTAAATGTAAAATCCAACTATAACCGTTTAACCTTGTAACCCTTTTGAAGCATAACTTTATATTAGGCTACTTTATTACAATAAATTAAAAATAACTCAAAATAGAAAAGGCACACATTTTGTAGAATGGCCCAGAAGGATGGCTGATTTGTTTACTCCCGCTGAAGAAAATCTTTCTCCTCCACACCACCCTGTTCCCCCTCTCCCTGCGGAGCGCTTCATGACTACCTCCCTCCCAGAAGGATCATTCGGTCAGCCGCCAGTCTCACTGGGACGCCGGGGGTCACGTAGTGTCCCTTGTCATGCCCGAGTGAAGTGATTTCCATTTTAATGTCACACTTCTAATCTCTCAAAGATGCAATGTACAAGACACAAAGGCTTTAAGTGGTCTTCATATATCACTCATTCCCAGTGCTTTCACTCAGGTAATCATCACGATTGCTCTCCATATCTCAATATCTGCAATAAGAGTCCTGCCCGGCCATGGCTTACAGCCTCAGAGGAGACAAAAATTTGTAGGACATCATCCAGTCCCCCCGCCACGTGCGTTTCATGCCACATGGGGACTGAAATAAGTGAACCCCATCCATTTAGCTGTGTCAATATTCTGCTCATTTGGGATTCCTTTAATGGATCCATATCCTGCTAAGATGTTATTCACTGACCCTAATGATAATGACACTCTGACTGCAATAATCATAAAAACGTTGGCAATAAAAACTCACATTTTAAATGCTTTGTGTTAATATCCAAAGGAAAAAGCCCAGAATGTGTTCATAAACAAAAACAAAAGTCAAATTAATCAACCCTGTTAAACCTCAACATGCATCTTCATGCATTTCCTCCCATCCTATCAAAAAGTAATCTAAGATTATATGCAGAGTATATGTTTGCAGTAAAGCCAGCATAGTAGAAAACCACCACAAGCCCATCTGGAGCACGATCAAGCTGTGTGGCTATACACACTGTGTCCAGGTGACTGCTCATCTGGCACATGGCACACCATCATTTTTCCCTGTCATGGACAGAGGGGGAGGAATTTGCGGAGGAACCCCACCGTGGAATGTTTATATTTCATAAACAAAATGATGTTTTCACCATTGGCTGGGACGGGTGGTTCCAGTTGCTGAATTTCTCCTATGCCTGACGCAGATTATTAATGCGCTCGAGTAACTGTTAATTTCACTTTGGGGGAATGATTTATGGGCAGTCTAAGAAGAGAAGCATAATCTAATTGAGATCAGAATAGCTGTTTCTCGCGTAGCCACGGCAGTCCCATCCAGATGGGGCACTATGATTAATGCCTAATGAGCAAATAATCCATGAAATTAATATAAAACCATTTTTTTAACAACACGGCTCACTTTAGGAGGGAATAAATCAATAAATTGAGACGGAAGTGTTTCTTTCTTCTTTGTGTGTGAGTGGTTATAATCAAACCATGGAAAAGGTTTTAATTCGGTTAAGAGATTGGATTGTTTGCTTGCCCGGTTTACAAAGGAAAAAAAACAAACAAGAAAAGTGAGATTTGATGGTAGGGCGGACCTAAAATGCGATGGCTGGAACAATTACATACGCATTTAAATATCAATATGCCAAACATTATCACAGCCAACTAGAAAATAATCAAAACAAAATTACTGGTGGTGAAACAAATTATTTTGTGTGAATGTCTGCCAATGGCTGCGTGTGAATTGAAAAAGACACTTGACGTGGCACTGGGGTTTTAACTTGAAAATGGATCCAATTACATTAGACACCTTAACAGAGGTTTCAGATTAAAAGTATGGGAAATAATATGCAATAAAAGCCACAGATGAACGGCTTATTTAAGTTAAAATGTTGAATACAGTCTGCAAAATTAAACTTAGAACCAACTATGACGCATTCGATTGCACTTTAAAAGATTTATGCATATCTAAAAGAGTATTATAATGATGGAACAGATCCTGGATCAGAAATATCTGATGCTTATGTTGGAAAGATCCATATTAATAAATGCTGACACCTTTCTTAGCTATTGTGCATATTGATTTTTCATGATGGTTTCATCGGTGAGCACTATAACATACTTTAGCAGTACCTTTAGCTGGGCAGCTTGACCAAAAATCATTGAAAGTCCTTTTTAATGCTTCATTACTGAAATGGCCTGCTCACATCATTCAGCTGAGTTGCTAATGAGGTGAAGTGTGAATTTAGGTCAACAAAAAATACCCCCTTATGCAATTACGTCAGGTTATTTATTTGCCTAACAGCAGTTTAACCCATGCTGACTGGCACTGTTTACATTTCATATGCAGTTTTTCCCATTTATGCAGCTGGATTGTTGCATTTTCGGACTGAGGTGTGAGTTTCCAAGTCTCACATTTGATTTTGATAGATTTAATTTTGTGGTTCATTTAGTGTTATTTTCTACAAATGTATGAAAACATTAGTTTTAAAAATAATTATAATTTTTTAAAAATCATCGGAAATCATTTAATTGTATTCATTATTGAATTGATTAATATAACATTAATATTTAATAGCATTAATAATATTACCTTCCTGTGTCCACCTGTCCAAGCTGTCATCAATATGAAACTCAATATCATTTTATTCAGGTGAGCAGCATCCAGAGAAGAAAGACTTCAATTCACTTTGAGAGCTGGGTTGCACTTTCCACTCAATAAACACCTACGAATTAGATTGGACACACTTTAACTCATTGGCTGTAAATTGGTGAGACTTTGAGGTCACCCGACTTTACTGAGCTATTATAATGTGCCAGCGAGTGACCTCTTTGAGAAACATATATATAACAAGACAACTTGCCTGTTGCATTGTTGAGAGTGAGGAACTGTACAGCACAAACACCCCTGCCTATATTATTCACAACAGATAATTCAGGAAAACTGAATTATTAAAACACTTTATCACTTTCAGGGTCAAATATATTGAGCCTGCCAGGGTGTGTGTGGGTGGAAGCAGAGATTGATTGTCTTCTTCACAGTGGTTTTACATTTCTGCATGCTCTTAAGTGTGTTCTCTGTCTCTTATTGGTTGCTTAAAGGATTCTGTCACATAAAAACTAATAGGGAGGGTTTTCTCCTCCTTATCCAGCAAATGTGCATGAACCTGCTGAAAATATATACTGTGGCGGGCTGTTAATATTGCAATATATCAAATAATACACAGTTTTAGTGGATTGTTGATTGTTACAAGAAAACAAAGAGATTTGTATGCTGGTTTTGAATCTGATTTGTATACAAGTATCCTGAGATCCTGCATGCATGTGTGCTTGGTAGGATTTTACAAAATAATCTGTAAAATCGGGATTTTAGTACTTACTTAATTTGCCCCATCTACTGTTTAGAATTTAAAATTCTTTAGCTAATTGTAACCTCATTACTGATCTTCAATCTCCAAATCTACCCAGTACATCAGCACTGCTCTCCTCACTTTCTGCTTATATCAGCCTCTGGAATTAAGTTGAGAGCCATAAACTCGACTGCCGTAAAAGAGGCAAAACAAATAAAAGCTCATTTGCCAAGAAAATAAAGTAACGGCACATTTCAGAACATGCTTGACTAGATTGAGCTGCTGACTTGTGATTTTTTTTATGCCTTTTATTTTCATTTTGGGGTGTGCCTATGGCCACATGTAAACTTTCAATTTTAATTTTCATTTCAATTTAATGAAAAGATTCATTTATATTATATTATATTATATTATATTATATTAATTATATTATATTATATTATATTATATTATATTATTCTTTAAAATGTTGTTATTGTTATATTACTCCCAATAGGCATCTTGGCTGCTTGGGTGGGGAGTGGATCAGGGTTCTTTTAAGTGGTTGGGCTGCCGTGAGACAAATTGCTACAAATTGTGAATTTTCCATTTTAGAGGATTACAAAGAGGCCCCATTGAGCTGCTCTCCACAGCACACACACAAGAGCAGCAGGAAACCAGAGCAAAGCTTAATGAACAATGAAGCTGAGGGAATTATCTGAGTGACAGCCAGCTTCTTTTCAGCATGAGATCTCAAGAAAACTCTTAAGATACTGATCCTTTTTAAGGAGGAAGGTGCGGCTTATTGCAACAATGTTTGGGAGATTTTTTTTTATTTTTTATCAACAATCTTTGTTTTTCAAAAAAAAACATATTTGCCACTAAGTTTAAATAAATACATTTACAAATTTTGAATTTTAAATATATATATATTTTTCTTAATTTTGTTGTTTTTAAACAGCTTAGTGTTTAAAAATATTTCAGTTGCACTTTCATGTGGTTTCTCAGCTAAGGTCCAGATCTAAAACAGTAAATAAACTAATAACTTACCACGCAACTGAAATCCTGATTTATGAATCAGCTCCGGGCTGATTTTTCAAAGATGTTTGTGCTTTGGTCCAGAGAAGGTTAATATTTACTCTCACAGTTGTCCCACAGGCCTTCAAGGCCTGGCCTTGCTTGAGAACAGACACAACTTGTGTTGTCTACAAGTGAGAGGTGAGAGAGAGGCAAGACCCAGGAGAGCTTGATTTATGGCCGTGCTCCCCAGAAAAGGTCTTTTATGTACCTAATCCTGCCTGGGAAAGTTGGTATACATGATAGAAAGTTGTCAGTTCCATCAGATAGGGTGAGCAAAACAAGGCTCAAACTGTTCTTTTTTTCTCCTTGTCAATTTGCTCCGGGGCTATAATGCTATTTTCCCATGCTCGCCAAGGCCCTGTCGTTTGTTTAGCAATGTCACAATTGGGTGTTAATGCCTCTTTAGTTATGTCACCCCTGTCTGTTGAGGAGCAGGAGAGGCGCTTCTGCGTTTCCTCTCTCAATCCTGGACTGTTTCAGAGAGGGGAAATTAAGACAGTGTTACTGTGAGGTGAGAAAGCAACAGTCCAGGAGTCTAATGCTCTTTACACCGTGACAGGGAAGAATTTGACATATCCCGTGTGGCAGCTGCTCTCTATGCCTTGTAAGTGGCTGGCACATCAGGATGCTTAGCCTATTATTATTGCTTTTGCAATAATGACAGACATCATCCCTGTACATATTACATGGCTACACATTGAATAATTAAACATGTGGACATGAAGTATTGTTTTGAGTTAAATTATTTAATAATTTTACCTGTAATATTTTAGGTTCCACTAAAGAAAAAAAATGAAGTTTAATTACAATGTACAAAACAATTTATCTATCAATAAGATATCCAGTCAATATCAATAAAAACTGTAACAATCTCTCATCTTTCAATATTAAAGGGGTACTTCACTCAAAAATACTCACCGTCAAGTTGTTCCAAACCTGTATGAGTTTCTTTCTTCTGTTGAACACAAAAGAAGGTATTTTAAAGAATGTTGGTAACAAAACAGTTGCTGGTAGCCACTGACTCCCATATATGGAAAAAATTATAATTTGGAAGTCAAGGGGACCAGAAACTGTTTGTGTCCAACTGAAGAAAGAAATTCATACAGGTTTGCGACAACATGAGGGTAAGTAAATGAGGAGAACATTTTCATTTTTAGGTATCCCTTTAATACTTAAGACCTCTGAAGTCATTTTCACGACAACCGATAACTGAGGTAGGTGCAAGACGGCGGCAGTGGTGTTTATATGAAATATGAGAGAGTGTTATACTATACTGAAGAAAAATTGGCATAGAAACAAATTTCACTCAGAAATCACTAGTAAATTTCACAATTACAACAATATATCAAGTAACACATTGAATTAAAAATGAAAATTTGAATTAGAAAGACTGATATAGTATTTTAATGTTAAACGTATTTCAAAAATGTTTTTTATTTTCAATTGTTTTTCTTAACTGTATTTTTTAGAGTGTTATTTATAAGAGAGTGCAGTTGTCTGATCAACTCAGTCTCATTAGAAAATGTAACTATTTTTAGGAGGTCACAATTTCGATTACATGTACGATTAAAAAAAAATATAAGCATAAAGGCCCACCCCAAACCTAAACACGTCGGGCATAAGCAAATTATACAAAAATGTCTGAATAAGATTGTACTAATTCATACAAAGTTGTCAGTTTTCAAAAAATAGTTATGAATTACTATTATGAGTGTGTGTTGATCTGATATAATGTTGCCATGCCCATGGATGATGGTGAATATAAAGAATTATCATACCACTACAGATGGTGTGATTGACCAATCAGAAAAAAAGTATTCCAGAGAGAGAAAAAAAAAAGTAATATTTCATAAACCAAGTCTAAAATCAACCACTGAGTTCAGTTAATATTGATGTCTACTGTTGAGCTCGAAATTATGGTGTAACAGGAATAGGAATGTTCATATAATCTTATCTATGCCTGTTTTTGGCTCAGAAGCTTGACACAGCCTTTCGAATCTAAACTATTGACCCCTGGCCACTGTGGTACAGCTGATGGTGTTTGAGGAGAACGTAATGGGGCTCATTTCAGATGGAATCATTCCAAGTGTAAACAATGATTCTGATGCCTCATCCAGATTCTCCTCACACACTTAGAGGCAGGAGATCCTGGCCTCATTACTGCAGCCAGTATGACGATCATGTCCAGAGCCAGAGGGACTTGACATTTTGCCCTCTTCCACTAAGTAACTTCTTACAATTGTCTTTAATATAGAAGTCATCCAGCCAATATTTTGTCATTGGTGCATTAGATAACTAATTGACATGATGATGGATATCTAAAGACTTGTGATTTGCACATTCAAAAAAGCATGTATAATTTCTTAGTATGTTTCCTATAGATTGTTGATTTAACTTCAAGTCATTTAAAATACAAAAACCATGTAGCTTTGTATTTATATATATACAGTGGGTACGGAAAGTATTCAGACCCCCTTAAATTTTTCACTCTTTGTTATATTGCAGCCATTTGCTAAAATCATTTAAGTTAATTTTTTTTCCTCATTAATGTACACACAGCACCCCATATTGACAGAAAAACACAGAATTGTTGACATTTTTGCAGATTTATTAAAAAAAAAAAACTGAAATATCACATGGTCCTAAGTATTCAGACCCTTTGCTGTGACACTCATATATTTAACTCAGGTGCTGTCCATTTCTTCTGATCATCCTTGAGATGGTTCTACACCTTCATTTGAGTCCAGCTGTGTTTGATTATACTGATTGGACTTGATTAGGAAAGCCACACACCTGTCTATATAAGACCTTACAGCTCACAGTGCATGTCAGAGCAAATGAGAATCATGAGGTCAAAGGAACTGCCTGAAGAGCTCAGAGACAGAATTGTGGCAAGGCACAGATCTGGCCAAGGTTACAAAAAAATTTCTGCTGCACTTAAGGTTCCTAAGAGCACAGTGGCCTCCATAATCCTTAAATGGAAGACGTTTGGGACGACCAGAACCCTTCCTAGAGCTGGCCGTCCGGCCAAACTGAGCTATCGGGGGAGAAGAGCCTTGGTGAGAGAGGTAAAGAAGAACCCAAAGATCACTGTGGATGAGCTCCAGAGATGCAGTCGGGAGATGGGAGAAAGTAGTAGAAATTCAACCATCACTGCAGCCCTCCACCAAGCTGGGTCCCCTCACCCATCGTGCATGGAAGCAAATTAGCCAGCCGCAGCAGGGCATGCTTATGTGTGTGTGTGTGTGTGTGTGTGTGTGTGTGTGAGAAAGGCAACACATGTGCATGAACCTCTTCAATCTAAACAATGGTTTTCTCTGAAATGTCTTTCTTTTGGCCTTGCTAGAATTATCTGTTTGACCTTGCAATATCCATTGCAAACCAGCAATGTCTATTTCAGCAAGTTTGTTTGTTTTATTGACTGGCCACAGACCAGAGTTGTACATCCTTAGAGTTAAATGGGTTTTCATTTTTTTATTGGCAGGCCACTGACAGAGGTGTTTTATTGAAGCTCTTTAGAGTTTAACAGCTCGGGGCATCAATGTGTACTAAAGAGACACCTATAAAATCAAACAAAATGAAGTTAAATAAAAATGAGATGAGAAACACCTCAAACTTAATGGGAAGTAAAAAATTAGAACCATTAACCTTAGGTGATTAAATGGTAGCAATGGCCTGTTTAGTTTTATCACTTTAACATGCTCAAGCAACATGTTTGTCTGTTTTTAGATCTCACTGGTTTACAGGTTTCAATATTTTCTGCTTCACATTATCAGCAGACAAAATTGATCTTGGTCCTTTTAAATAGACCCAGCTAATAAAAATATGTTTGAAGAACGTTTTTTATGTTACCATTAGGTAAACGTTATTTCTGAATGTTCTCTTAACATTCAAAACGTTATTTATCGGTTACGTAAAGAAATGATCAACTTTATAATTTTGCAAACATTATAGGAACGTTACTTTTGAATGTTTTTAAACATTTTGAAACAAGTAGTCACATAAAAAAAAAACTTTAAACAAACGTCCAACTATGTTTAAGGGGGGAAAAAAAGTTCCATGAATGATGTGTAAATAAAGTTTTTGTGTTAACATTTCGAGAACATTATAAAAGATCAGATAACTTTGAACGAACATTCTAGTAACGTTACTGGAAGAACGTTTGTTCAGAACCTCACCAGAACGTTAGCCACAAGTCATGTTCCCTGTTAGCTGGGGAGCCAGTGGATAAGCATTTCTCTGAAAAGGTTATTGACCGCACTAATCTGAACAGGATTTAAGTGCACAAAACATACATTTGTAGTTTTCAAGAAGAGCATTTATATACTGCTTCCAATATTCAGCGACAGCAATAGTGACAAATGTATCTATGAAAAATAAAGAGGCACAAATAGGATCATAGCCTGTTGAACTTGAGGTCCCGTCATTATTGATTATGGAAATATGCCTGACTATGACCCAGGGATTTTATGAGCCTTAAGCATTGATTAAATACACACCAAAACATCTTTGGCAGTAAAATCATGAGTCCATTCAATTAGTGCCCCCCTGTCTTAAATTCTTCCTCTTTAAAAGCATTTCATTCTTTTATGTATTTACTCCATTGTCCAAATATTAAATTAAGCTCAGGCCAAACTGATGGCGAATGACCTTATGTGGAACATTTGACCTCTGACTTTTGACAGAGAGGATCGTCTGGGGCTCTGGTCATGTGGTGAATCAGAGGGAAGAGGTCAGAGCAATGCACTTAAGTTTTTCTCTGCCCATGGTTCTCCATCCGTTTACATGAGGCTACAGCCTTAGATTTGGCATTCAGATCAATAGATTCTCAAAGACTGACTTCATAAGTAGGTCATAAGAAGCATTTTAGATATTAGCGCCGGTCAGCAAGAGGCTGCACAGAGTTCATGCTCTGGTTTCTCACTTAAGCTCTCACCCTAGCAATAAAACTGAGAAACATATACATGAATCATCTCAATTCAATAGGCAGAAGGAGAAAGTAAAAGCGTAAATAATAGTCTCCTCCATTAAACAACTGAGTTTTTGTGTTAAACTATCTTTATTTGTTTGTTTGGATTTTTGGCCTTCTTTTTTCCTTTGTTTTGTTGATGTTTATTGGTTAACTCAGTTTTTGAGTTAAAATATTTTCATTTGTTTGTTTGGGTTTTTGTTTTGTTTTGTTTTAAATTATTTTTTGGGCTTAGCTTTTTTTTTCTTTGCTTTGATTTGTTGATGTTTTTTGATTAAACAACTGAGTTTTTGAGTTAAACTATTTACATTTTTTAGATTTTCCCATTTGCTATGTTGATGTTTTTTTGTTTTTTTTTTGCTTTGCTGTGCTGTGCTTGGATTTGATTTCTCCTTCTTTTTTATTGTTTATTGATTTGTTTGTTGTTATAGTTGTTATTGGTTTGGTTTATGGAAGTTTACAGATTTTGTCTTTAATTTTTAAATAGCTTTAAATTGTAAATTGGTCCGTCCTTCATAATTAAATTGTTTCTGATATTGTTGTTTGCATTATTAACTTTAAATGCGTAATATTTTAATATACCATCTGTTTTAAATAAAATGATATTAACATTATTGTCTCAGTCAAATATTTAGTGTCGACCACTAGCCTATGTTTAAGTTGCCCACATCAGTGTTTCTGCAAAGATAACACATCGCAGAATCATGACCTAATCTAGTAGGCTACATATCATTTTGAACCACTAGCTAAAAAATATGAAAGGCGTCTTGAGACAAATGATAGAAAGATACGCCCGAGCTCATCAATGAAATTCACGCTGCGAGTTAGTTTAAAATCCCATATTTCAAGAACCGAGCACGCGGGGCAGAAGAATACCACCCCAGAGCTGCGGGATAATATCATTTCCATGTTCACTTTTTCATCATTTTTCATCAGACCCAATATTTAATGCTGTTAGCCAGAACGCACCGGCGGTCACAATGAAAAGCTTGTCGATGGCCGCATGTGTCAGACACACAGCCGCTATTGAGTGAGCTGTCTCTGTAATTGAGTGACGAGTCTGGCGAGAGACACCCCCTGAAACACATTTGGGTAATATGCCAGGGCAGTTCCTGTTTATCATGTGATTCATTCACGGACGGGCGCGGTACATTATGTACATAATTCACTGCTTACATTTGTCAAAACATGGGTTTGTATGAGAGCTAATGATCCGCGTTAAATTAATGACACCATAAAGGAGAAAAATCCACTGTTCACGCAGGCATGACAGGATCCACTGGCCCTGCTAAAGCATTAAACTTATAAGGGGGTAATCAGGCCCTGAAAACACAACATCCAGCCAAACACAACACGGCAAACGGCGTGGGGAATGTACCGTACTCACTATACTATGTGCGTTCATAAAACATTTTTCTAGCCGATAACCTCCTCACGTTTTGTGCAGGTTTCCCCGGAGGCTTCAAAACATTTTTTTTTTTTATACACGAGCTATATAATTTATAGATTGGAGGAATCCATTTTTTAAAAAGTATTTTTTTTAATTATCATTCATTTTATATAAAATATGCCATATGTATGCATGTATGTATGTATGTATCTATCCATCTATCTATCTCTGGCTGTCTGTCTGTCTGTCTATCTATCTGTCTGTCTATCTATCTATCAGTCCATATTCATACTATTTATATAGATAAATATTCATATAATCAATTAAATAAATAAGTAAAAATATATTATACTAGTATACATTACATATCATATATAATAATATAAATTACTTTAAAAAAGGAATCAATTTAAAAATAATTTTACAAGTTTTTAATAGTTTTATATATTAAACAAGTATATTTAATCATATAATTAATGTATATTATATAAAATCTATGTATCTCTCTCTCTCTTGACTTGACTTGACTTGACTTGACTCTCTCTCTCTCTCTCTCTCTCTCTCTCTCTCTCTCTCTCTATATATATATATATATATATATATACATATATACTTTTCCTCACTTTTGATCAAACGTTTGGAGCTGGACGACACTTGTTTGGCTTCATCTCTTTCCTCCAATAACAGGAAGTACACTATCAGCTGATTCCTGCTCTACCCATAATCCTCTCTCTCTCTCTCTCTCTCTCTCTTTCTCTCTCTCTCAGTATTGCTGAATGATATGAGATGTGAAAGAGCTTCTCCACAACTTTAATTTCATTAAAAGATATAATACATTCAGGGTGCACTTTTTCACCTTTTTATTGTCTTTTTAATTCATCGCACTGGTCCTCTTTGTGTCGGCCATAACTTTTCTCCCGACAAGCGAGGGCTACGCATCTTGCCACACAATACAGCCCTAAATGCATGTATAATAAGGCTTTGATTTCAGTGGCATGCTGGGTCTCCTCAGCCAGCCAGGGAGAAATCTATTACTCCGCTGCCATTTTCCTAAGTGTTTGTACCCTACCATGACCCTGCTACTTTATCTGTTGGTTTTTATTTTCAGAGTGCGTGCTGTCCATATGTTACTCTAATAGTTGCTATAATTCTTAGCCAATAGGGCTCATGTTTTATTTGGGAGTGAGTTAGAAAAAAAAAGAAGAAGACAAAAAAAAGAAAAAAGGACAAGGCAAGAATGCATTTTAATAAAAAACCTCTTTAGCAATACACTAATGGGCTGACATTGATGTATTTGCATAGAGATGAATTATACAGGCCTGGCTTGACGTGACTTTTAAAATATGATTGAGGAGGGTTATTATTGCTGCACTATGCTATGTGTTAGCAGGTTATTTTAGCATGGCTAGTGCTAATAAAATGCAGGACTCAGGACTTGGCCGATGAGGGCAGTTTATTCATGGCCTGAGCCATCTATTAAAGGTGCTCATTTTGCCATTATTCCCCCCTAGACCTCCACCACTATAAGCATTAAACAAAATGCCAACAGCTTTCTTGATGGTTTTTGAATAGGATTATATGTATATCACAGTTTCCACAAAAATATTAACCAGCGCAACTGTTTAAACTGTGATAATAATAAAAAAATGTTGCTTGAGCATCAAATCACCATGTGAAAATGATTTCTGAAGGATCATGTGACACTGAAGACTGGAGTTCAGGTTTGCATCACAGGAATAAAATACATTTTAGAATACATTAAAATAGAAAATTTTAATAATATTTCACAACATTACTATTTTGACTGTATTTTTTATCAAATAAACACAGCCTTGGAGAGTATAAGAGACTCAAAAGCATTAAAAATCTTACTAACCCCAAACTTATGAATGATATTTTATATGAGATGTAAAATAATGTATATAGAAAATAAGTTTTACTATTAACTGCATGAAACAAAACCTGCCCCTTTTTCCACAGAATAGGAGTCTTTCCATCAGATTAGTTTAAATGTGCTTATCTTAGGTTGTTTACCACCATCTGATTGTGAATCCAGATTTGCTTGTAAGCCACTGCAACTAGGGGCTTTGACAGATTATGAGAACATCATTAGACAAGATTACAGGAGATTATAAACACTAGTGTACTCATACCACCCAGGATGCCCTCCGAAAACCTCAGCTCCTGGAGAACAATACAAATATACTCAAGAGACCACACATCAACCTCAAAACCAAACCTCCACAATCACCTACACCTCTACGAGTACAAGAGCAATGATTAACCAAACAGTTAATTTGCTTATTTGAAATAGATAATGTGTAAATACAACTTTAATGTAACATGAGAGAATATTAAACTGTATTATTATGGACACAGCGTAATCATAAGGGTAGAATTAAATGGCAAAATAAGAGAAAATCTTTCATGCATTGAAAATATCGCAGGAAGCTCATTGCCCTGTGACAAGCACCCGGGGTATTCATAATAGGGGATCCCAAGGTGCTCTTTATCAGGACTCTCCAAATGGTTGGGAAAGAGATAAGGCCTGAGGCGCATGTAAGCCAGTGTTCATTCTCTACGCCTGCAGCCTCTTGTGACACAGTCTTGTATGTAATCTCTTGTAGTACACGTTCAATTGAGAGCACATCAATGGGTTTTTTTATCCAAAACACAGTTATCAGCAAAATTAGTCACATCACTAAATGTCAAAAGACATCTTACCAAATGCCACGGATGAAGACATGCAGAGAAAAATGCATGGGAACTGCAGTACAGCTGAGATCCAATGTGTCTTTTTATGCAGCCGGAGATGTTTGCAGGAGTAAAAGAAAAGAGTTGTGCAACATTCAGAACTGAAAAACATAAACTGACTTACTTTCAATTAATGAGCCAGGATTTGAATTTAATTTAAAAGGCCACACTCCACAGGAAGTTGAACTGCAAAAACAGGAGGAGGAATTTACTGCATTGCAATTTAAAGAAATTCCACACAGGTAATGCATTCTGGGAAATGAAGTTCCACCCTAGTCCACAAAAGTTTAGCTCCTGAAGCAGTCACAGCACTACATCAGCAGGCACTCAGCAGATGCTAAGATATCTCCCCTGAGGAACACACGCCATGTTCACCACACCTGGACCACGCTGATGGATCATAATTCTACCCAGATCAGGAGAACGAGCAAGCCAGCAGAACCAGATCTTTCCTGCCTATGACTGGTCCACCTGCTCTGCCTCCTCATCTCGCTCAAATGCACTTTAAAGAATTTAAGGACATTATATGCAAGTGTCTGAGTTGAAAATTTGTCTATAATAAAATCTACAATGATGTTAAAATGGACGGTTATTGTTTAATTAGTCAAGGAATTTGTTTAACTGTGTCAGTTTAGCCTCTTTCATACTTAATCAATATTGCAAACCCTTTATTATTTGATTTATTATTTTTCATTTTATTATTTTTCATTTCATTGTTGTAAATAAATATTGGTGTGTTCAAAATCGTTTACTTTCCCTAATTTTCAGTCGCCATTCAGTATTGTTAGTTCTTTTGTATTAGCTTATTTCATGATGTCCTCATTTGAAATAGCTTTGTACAATAAGGGGATTAATGAGCATATTCATGAATGTATTTTAATTTGAAGCAATCAGAGATTAATTATTGCAGATGAGAGTTCATTAAGCTTTGACAACAGTAATTTGATACCGTATTGACATCAGGTCATTGGCCTACACATGCAGCCAAATAAAGATAGATTCATTCAAGTTTGACATGCTGAAATCTTCGGTGCTTAAGCCTAAGAAAATAATATGTAATACAATGAAAACAGTATTGATGGTTTTGTAAAACGAACCGTTGAACGGATATAGAAAATAAGAAAAAATATATAGTGAAGTCTTCATATTGAAAAAAAGTTCTCAAATTTCTGTTTATTAAATTGGAAAGTCAAAGTCCTGCTAGGTAAACGTCATGTCACCAAAGAATAAAAGAGAAATGGTTGTAAATTGAAAAATACTGAAATGGAAAAAAATGGAAAAGCATTGCACAATTCGGGGTAGGGGAGGTTAAAATTGAGCATGTGCTCAGACAAACTGTTCTGTTTTATTTTATTAATACAGCCAGTTAAACGTTCATTAGTTGTAAATTGGTTAAACGCGGGCACGCTCAACTGTTTTTGCCTAAGCTGGCTTGAAGATAATAGCTGAAACAAGTTTGTTCTCAGGTGTCCTAATTCACACGTTACGGGTATAAATTACAAAATTATTTAGGGAATGGAACTGATCCTTTTCTTTTACAGTTTAATTTGTGCAAAGAAATCAAATTCGAAAAATTGTTAAAATGGCATTCACAGAACCGTGACACTTTTTATTCTGTGATGCACTAAATCATCAGGCATTCTGCTTCTTGAGATGCTTTAAATTAAATATCTTTTCTTTGATTAGTAGCAGTTATTAATTTAGTCTAAAATATTGTATTACAAACTCGATTTGCACCGAGCCACACATCCAAGTGCATGAGGCAGAATAAGTTAGTCGCTTTTGCCAGTTCGATAACGTAAAATGCTGAACAGCTAATGGCTGTCCTACCTAATGTGGCTATATGATTTATATTTTATTTTATTTATTATTTTTTAAGATTAATAAAAAGCATTGCACAATTCGGTGTAGGGGAGGTTAAAATTGAGCATGTGCTCAGACAAACTGTTCTGTTTTATTTTATTTTATTAATACAGCCAGTTAAACGTTCATTAGTTGTAAATTGGTTAAACGCGGGCACGCTCAACTGTTTTTGCCTAAGCTGGCTTGAAGATAATAGCTGAAACAAGTTTGTTCTCAGGTGTCCTAATTCACACGTTACGGGTATAAATTACAAAATTATTTAGGGAATGGAACTGATCCTTTTCTTTTACAGTTTAATTTGTGCAAAGAAATCAAATTCGAAAAATTGTTAAAATGGCATTCACAGAACCGTGACACTTTTTATTCTGTGATGCACTAAATCATCAGGCATTCTGCTTCTTGAGATGCTTTAAATTAAATATCTTTTCTTTGATTAGTAGCAGTTTATTAATTTAGTCTAAAATATTGTATTACAAACTCGATTTGCACCGAGCCACACATCCAAGTGCATGAGGCAGAATAAGTTAGTCGCTTTTGTCAGTTCGATAACGTAAAATGCTGAACAGCTAATGGCTGTCCTACCTAATGTGGCTATATGATTTATATTTTATTTTATTTATTATTTTTTAAGATTAATAACAGTTTTAAACCATCTCGTTTATTTGGCAGCTATGGACCCTTAATGTCATCATCTAAGTTGTACATCAAAATCTAAATAAATAAATGTGTAAAAAGATTAAATGCGTGCAAATGAAATTTAGAATGTTTCGAAATGAATAAATTTTTTAGGTTAACTGGAGGTCTGCCTGCTATTATGAATGTAACCTAATAGATAATGCTGCACCGCTTCCAAAAATCGACTCATTTGGGTTAAGTAACCTGTGGAGAAGCATTGGACCTGTTGTCCTTCAAAAATACCCTCTCAAAATATGTTCTGATAGTACAACTGTGCATGGTGCATCATCTCACCTTATGAATTACATTTCTCTGTTGGTTTGTTGAGAACAAATCGGTTGAGTGATTTCCAATTTCCAAAGAACATGATCTAATCGCGCGAATCAGCTGACGTATTGAAGCTGTGGAGACCGCCAAAAAACGCTTTCTGCTTTCACTATCCCGCCTATATTTGTGCCACCATGCCCTTTTTCATCGACATTTCTCAATGATCGAAATTTTAGCGAAAATTTAGCTAATTTTACTGTAAGTGCGCAGAGTAATGGCGTCTTTATAATAAAACAATTAGGTAAAATATGTGCTCTCCCAGAGCAATAAGGGAGAACATGATTATTCATTTACTGAAATTAAAAAATATAAAACGAATAATAAGCTAATAACAATAATAATAATAATAGGTAATCATAATAATACAAAATATTAAAATGTCTTTGAATAAGCGCTGCCATGTTGATAACTCTTTAGTTAAGTGATAGGCCTAGCTTCTTACCGAAGCGAAAGACGGTTTCAAAACTGATCACTCACTCATCAGCAAGCATTATTATTAATGCTTGAAAACGTCGTTGTAATTTATACACAAAATATTTATATTCTATTTAATAATAACAAAAAGAAAAATATCCCATATGTTTAACATTTTATTAAATAAAAGTGCAATACACACGAACCTGCAAGGCGCATTTTGCAGGATTCAAACACTGTTACAAAGTTAAAATATTATAAATTAATCATGAAAAAAATGAAAGAAACATCCTAACACTGGGAAACGAACACTATGCTTTATATTACAAATATATGGTTAGGTGTTTGTTTGTTTATTTACACGTGTTATGGCCAGATCAATCTCTTGACTGAGCCTCAATTTAGGCTGTCGCTCAGATGTTTCCATTGTTGATTATTTTTAAGAATCAAAGAGCTGAGGCAACTTACACCCATAGAAAGAGAAAAAAAACTCAGGGTGATCAGCACCTATACAAATTAATGATATGAAAATGCAAATCACAAAGCCTAAACCAAAAATTTAACTGAAGTGAAATTAACGAATTCTGCCATGTTTACTATTCAAAATATTTTACACATAAATATTCACAGTAATATAATTCCTATGCGATACAACTCACGCCGTTAATTTACAAAAAAAGTACCGTTGTCTATGTGTTGAAACGTGTCTATTGCAGACACAGATGCACGTTCAGCTCCACCAATAGTGCATATTCCTCTGATTTGCATCCTTCCTCTCAAACCAGAGCCCAAACTTGGTGAAAAAAACAGTAGCCTACATTATTTTTTGACACTTCTTGAAGGATTTGACAACCCATTTCCCGTTTCCATTTTATGAGCTCTCGTTTTCCGACGTGTGAATGATAAGAGCTGAATTTGGTTTGTGTTTTTTCAGTAACTGCGTTATTTTTTCATCGTCCGAATTTGGATCTAAAGGTTTGTTGTAGTCGTCGTCGTCGTCTTCATTTTCCGAAGCCCCTTTCAGCCTTTCGGTCTCTGAATCTTGTTTTTTCTTCGCCGAGGCCATTTCAGCCGCGTGCCGTTTTCTCCATTTTGTTCTTCGGTTTTGAAACCACACCTTTACAATGAAAATGAGTTAAAAACGTATTTGAATCCACAGAGAAATAATGATTTATCTCCATCAAAAATAATAAATGGGAATTCATAAAAAATTTCGCCCAGAAACATTTAACAAAATCTGTTTCTCACCATGAGAAACAGATTTTTCCTGCCTAACTTGAAAAAGCTGATATAATAAATAAATAAACAAATAACTTGAGTTATTTATTTAAGAGTTAAAGAGTTTAAGAGTTAAATAGCCTATCTGTAATAGCCTATAGCCTAACCAACTGCAGTGAGAATAAATAAAATATTTTAACAGAAATCAAAATCGAACAGGTTTCTGTATGAAATTAAATTGTTTTATTGCAATAATTGCAATAAACAATTACAGTGGTGCACGTTGCAATTTTTTAAACAAAATCTAATAATGCGTGAATAACTTTGATATGGATGAAAACAATAGGCCGACATTAAGTCGCATTTGGTCGTTGCGTTAAATTTGAATAACCTGATGTAGAGAAATAAATAGTTGTATAGCCTATAAAAGTTGTCAATTAAAGAGATATATAGGAAGGTTTGAATAAACACATTTACTAGGCCGATCCCACATCTAATTCTCTTTATACGTTCCATGGATTAATGATAATAAAGAATCGAGTCAGTCGAGATTTTTCATTGTCATACACAAACTATTAGGACTGTCTTACCTTGACTTGGCTCTCTGTCATTCCTAAAGAGTAGGCCAACCGCGCTCTCTCAGGTCCAGCTAAATATTTCGTTTGCTCGAATGTTTTCTCCAGGGCAAATATTTGCTGCCCGGAAAACGTTGGTCGCGTGTGTTTCCTTTTCCCATCTTTGTCCAGCAGCACTGAGTTATGATCTGTGAAGGGCAAGATTGAAAATTCAGCTAATTTTATTATTAGGCTACATCCTATATATGTTTGTGCTTATCGTAATATTTTGGAACGCTAACAGCCTTCAAGAAAGTTAATCGTGCACTTACGTGGCGAACATGCAAATCTGGCGTCTCTCCAGTGAGGGCTTTGCATAACTCCAGGCCAGAATATCGGGGTTCTGCCTGGAAGGTCTGTCAGAGGTTTCGGATAGCGAGCCACCGCCACGGCCGCGGCACTGGGGCTGAAATACAGCCCTGGAGGTGGCGGAGGGCTCAGGCTGCTGAAACGGGGCAGTCCAGACAAGATTCCAGCGGGAGAAGATGCCGCCGCCGCCGCTCCGGTGAACATCGAGGGTCGACTGAGGATGTCGTTTATTCCGTGAGGTGTGGCGATTGAGCACTGAGCACCGAAAGTCGAAAATCCAGTGGATATTTTGATCCCCGGGGACGAGACCGGGATACCACCTGGATTCGGAGAGGTAGCTGTCGGTGAAGTGGAGGATGCTGGTCCAGTGGAAGATAACGGGTAGGCTGGGTAAAGTGGAGTCTTCATTTCGGTCATACTGTGTAAAGCAGCCAAAGGTGGGGTATTGAGTAGGAAAGCGCTTTGGCGAGACCCGTCCATTTGCCCCACCGCTAACATTACCAAGAAACTACAACTTTAACTAAATATTGCGCAAGAAGCAAGACGGTGGAGACCCGAGCAAAACGTAAAAACAAACGTAGAACAGCCGCGAATGACGGAGAGAAAGGAAAAAAACAAAAAATACTCAAGCCTTTAGAAGAAGAAAAAAAAACTTTTCTCTAAAAAATCCCAATCAGCTATACCGAAGCTTCATACCCATCTCCTCTGGCAAAATCCATTCCCTTCTTTCAGTTCTTGCAAATATGCCATGATAGCCTACAACAGAGCGGTGTCCTTTCAATGAGAGTGTTTTTGAAATCTATAAATAAAAAGAGAGTCTTTCTGGGTAGTTCACATGAAGATCTGGAAGATAATAAAACATTTTCATCAACCTGCTGTCTTTTGCTGCAAAAAGTCAAAACTTTGAGAGCGTGCCTGGGAAAGTAGAGGGGCTCGGTGGGATGTGATTGGCTAAGGCCGGCAGTGACGTGACCCGTGTCAGCTGAGTGTCTGCTGAATTTAGGAGTCTGTCCTCATTGGTTCTCATTTGCACATTAACAGAGCTGCCATCCGACCCGCCATTAAATACAACAAGGGGACAAAATCAATTTAGTAAAATTGAGATCTATTTCTTATATAAAGGGGCATCTGCATGCGTGCCGGTCATGTGAGGCAGTCGGATATTTTATGAGCTTAAAAGTCTCTGTGGACACAGGGTTTAAACACTCCACAGATGAATCACAATACAATCACAGAATGATAAAGCTTGAATAAATTTACTTCAACTTTGAGAACTAAGGTGAATATTTTTCCTACCTCCTCATCAAAACCCTTTCTGCCACTTTTCTCAAATGTATTGGTTTTTGTATTGTTTGGTTTCGTCTGAAAAAAAACTAAATGCCAATTGAATAAACGTGAAATATTAGAAACTCACAGCTGCATTCTTCTGCAGGTTCTGTGTTTCTGCCTCTGTATATAGGCTATGCCAGCCACAGCAGGCTGTATCTACAGTATATCAAGAGATTTGGACTACCTAATTTACAACACACAACCAACAGTTTAGTCCATTAAAAAGAGGCTGATTTGAAGTTACGGAATATTATTTATATATATCAAAAAAGTTATGCAAGACAATAAAATGCAAACTATTTTTGCGTCATAGTGTATCCTTTTTTTCTACAATAAAACCACCAGCCTTACGCAAAGTGCAACGTGATGCTGCACCTAGTGGCCAAAAGGTGAAATAGCATATAACAGAATGTAGCAACTAAGCCCCTTGTTGCATTAGAAATACATACATATACATATGCACTCATGTGCACATTTACTGTGTACATAATACACTCACATGCACATATTTTCCACACAAGTTTACAAAAACTATCAGTTTTTGATAGTTTTAATATTTATACTATGTTAAGATTAGAAATTAGACTACTAAATTCCTTATGGGTAGTATAAATAACCCCAAAAACAAACACAAAGAACCTGTAAGATGAGGAGCAGATTCGCAGTGCTACATTGCCCTCTACTGGTGAATCTAACACTATACTGTAGAAACAAAATGCTTAGAGGGGCAAAACTTAAAGCAGCACTATGTAACTTTTTCTGTGTTCAAAATTTGCAACATGTATATAATGAGCGAGTACATCATGAATTCATCTTCCAAACCGCGTTTTTGTCTTATTCCGAATCACTACGATACACTTATAAGTACTTATTTGGACTATTGTAGCCTGGTCGGGTCGTCACCGCTGCGGAGTAACACATACCTGCGTGAAACACCATAGACAAACTTAGAGAAGTAGCTCCGGTTGGAATGTTCTTCCGCGGGATGTGTGCAGTTCTGTTTATTAAACGCTAGAGCGCCAAAAGTTACATAGTGCTGCTTTAAACACCAAAATTAGTTTATAGCCAAAACCTAATTTCACCCAGCCTCCTAAAAATGTTGTATGCATATTGCCTATACATAGAGATTTATATAGATATATAAAAAGAAACAGTGAATTTTTATTTTATATAATATATATTACCATACATATCCCTCATGTATACTCCGGTTGACTTTGCTGTTTGCATGGTTTGTCAACATATTTAATTGGACAAGAAAGGATGTATTAAATGTATGAAGACTCCCTTTATTAACCACCTAAACTCAAGGTTTTATCATCACAAACTCTGATCTTTAACCACCAAGAGAAGCACCATGAGACATCTTGTCAGAGCACACTCAAAAGTTCTCAATGATAAAGAGGATCACGGACTGTAAAGACCGTTTTAAACCAAATAAAGCAACCACCTTTCGCACTGCTTATTAGACCCACTAGTAAATAGATTTCTATTTATTTATTTTTTTGACATTTCTGTTCTACCAAATTTTCTTTTAAAACGACAGTGGTTTTTAGCACAAGCTTACTTGTTATCTTTCAGGCAATATACCCAAAGTCAATAAATAAATCACAAAAAAAGGAGCAGAGTCATTCTGTAGTACGAATGTTGGACTTTATTTACATTTACTCCCGAGCCATAAGTTTCTGCTTCTTCAGTTTCTTCTGAGAAACCTGTGAAGACAAAAAATATATATATAATTGGTTAGAGCACTCACCAACAGCAGCTACTAAGATATCAAGTCCTCCACACATTTAATGCACAACGGCTGCTCAGAAAACAATTCTTTTCATCATTAATCCAAAGGTGTCCTAAGATGTCATCACTACAGCCAAGTGTACAGTTTGTAGTTTTTTTTTTCTCTTTAGAAGAACATTAATGTCCATACCTTTTTCTTCTGAGAAACCTCTTCCTCTGGTTTGGGAACAATCTGCTCTTTCTCAGTGAGGATCATTTCGATGTGGCATGGGGAGCTCATGTAGGGGTTGATGCGTCCGTGCGCACGGTAAGTACGCCTGCGCATCTTTGGAGCCTTGTTCACCTGGATGTGCTCGATCACCAGAGAGTCCACATCCAAACCCTACAAGATCACAATGTGGGATGATATAAAGCCCGTACGGATGTGAAAGCTACATTCATGCAAGCTAGTTTTAAATCATACACAGAGGCAACAATGCTGTCTAATTCTAACAAATATTCATTCATAGTGTAACGGCTCATACAGTCTTACCTTGAGCTCAGCATTGCTTTCTGCGTTCTTCAGCATGTGGAGCAGGAACTCAGCACTTTTCTTAGGCCAACGTCCCTGAGTCCAGTCATGCTGTTTGGCCTAAAAATGGAAAACATCACAAGTAAGCTTAAGCTATCTTAATTTGAGCAACACTCTCATTCTAGAGTTTGGGGTCAGTAAGTTAAGAAATTAATACTTATTTTTTAAACAAGGATATGTTAAAATGATCAAAAATGTTTGAGCAAATGTTTGAACTAATAATTTCACAATATTGCTGTTTTACTGTATTTTTGATCAAATAAATGCAGCCTTGGTGAGCATGATTTTTTTTTTGAACCAAACCCAAACTTTTGAATAATAGTGTACATGTTGCTCAGACAAAGAGGTGTTTTCATGGTGAATTCCAAAGGTGTCCTAAGATGGTCATCACAACAACATGGACAATGGTTTTAAAAGGCAGCTTTAAAACCGGACAAAACCTCACCTGAGCACAACGACCAACACCACCGTTGTAACGACGGAAGGGCACACACTGGTGCTTAACCATAACATCCTTCAGGTACTTGTTAGCCTTGCGGATGTGCATGCCTTTGATGGCCTGGGCGGTCTCACGGGTGTTCTGAGGACCAAACATCAAGACAACACTTAATAACAGATCACCAAGTAAACCAGCCTCCATTACTTTACAAACTAGAAATGTGGCTACTCAGAAAATACTTAACCCTTTTCACAAATACTTCAAAGGTTGGTTATTATTGCAGCCACAATGTACATTTGCAACATCTGCTTATCCTACAAGCAATTCTATCCAGATATAGAGTGCAGAAGGTGAGTACCATTAAATAAAAACCTCATTCATTCTCTCCATGAGTTCTGAGGTTAAACAACGACAAACCATAAGTGTGATTGCAAAAAAAAAAAAAAAAAATTCCCAGTGAAGAACTACACTTCCATAATTGAAGTAGCTATTGGAATTTACCAACAAACAGCATCATGTGGTCACTGAATCAGCACTATAATGAAGCATTGCAAAGGATGCAAATCAAGTCAGCCTCAATACAACACTTGCAAATATTTGATTTTTTAAAAAAAATTGTATGTACTTATTGCATATTTTTAAACAAATGACTGTGAACTAAGAGTTTTTGGTGCATAGTTCCCTCAAAACCCAATATATAAAACTTTTTTGCTCCAAAACAAAGCTTCTAATTTGATTAATCTCAGAATTAGTTAGTTTGGTCATAAATTACAAGTGAGAATTTTTACATTCCTATGGAGAAAATTAATTCAGAATATAGTTTTATAAACAAGGCTGTACTCCAGACGCATCACTGAATGTCAGCATCTTGACAAGCCTTTAGATCAGGGGTGTCCAAACTCAGTCCTGGAGGGCCATGTCCTGCAGAGTCTAGCTCCGACCCTAATTAAACATGGCTGAAAGTTTCTAATATGGCTGAAAGTTTCTAATATGCCTGGTAAGAACTTGATTAGCTAGTTCAGGTGCTTTTAATTGGGTTTCAGGTAAACTCTGCAGGACACCAGCCTCCCAGGAGCAGGACTGGACATCCCTGCTTTAGACTGTAGCATGAGCGGGTTCATTCTTACCTTGAAGTGAACACGAAGGTTGGAGCCCCTCGACTTGCATGCTGCAGAACACAAAAACAATTACCACAGGTTCAATACAGAGCAGCCATATGGTTAAAAACGTAGCTGCCAACTCACATTTAGTCGGGTTCTCTGGGTCGAGTGAGTAGCGGACCATTTTCAGAGATCTAGAGAAAATGAATGACGCCGGATGGTTAGAACAGGCGTAGAAGACACCAAACTCAAACAAGACAACTGTGGAGAACAGAAAAATAAAACATTCTGACACTAGCATAAATACTATGGGCACCGCATGACGCATAGACAGAAACTGCCATGTCTGGCTACAATTTATATTTCCCGTCTTTAGAATCCAGAGTTCCGTTTTTAATTGGTAAACTCGCACATGCAACGACATTCATTTACAAACAGCCCCTGTACAACGCCGAGAACAGCCGACCGTTTAATAACATTAGAAATTTCGCTTAAACGACGAGTCATATTCTCTGAAAACGTTAACTATAACCCAAGTAAATAGGTCGATGTGTTATTTCGACATAAAAACTTGTGATGATGGTGATACAAAAGGGATTATTTCGAACATCGCTGCAATGGGATGCTTATGGGTACTTACGTTCTCAGGCCGCGGAAGGGAAGAGGAAGTGAAAGGCATTCTGGGAGATCAAATCCATTCTGGCTTCTTCATGGAATGTCAGCTGTAGAAACGGGCGCTTTGATAAATTAGTAGCGCCGCCCAGTGGATCAGTGATCAGTTCTTCTTCTTCTTCTTCTTCTTTTAGGATTTAATGGCGGTTGGCAAACCAACTTAAAAGGTGCACCTACTGGAAAGGAGTGTGAAGCGCACAATGAATAGGAACTTTAGAAACAAGAGCTACCTTATTAAAAAAACAAACAAAAAAATATATATATTATTAAATAAAAAATAAAAAACCGGTATCCTAAATCCTATTAATCATCCTGTTTCCTTTAAATAAATAACTAATTCGCGATATATTCCTGATTGCTTAGATCCATCGCCTAACAAAACCTGGAGTGACAGATCATTTATTTCCAGATACCTTAAAGCTTGACTTAGTTGGAAACGTTCTCTTTCATAAGCCTCACATTTTATAAGTACATGTTCTACAGTTTCTGTTAACCCACATTTGTCACAATTTCCATTTTCATGTTTTCCTATTCTATGTAAGCACTGATTTAATAAACAATGACCAATACGCATTCTTGCAATTATAACGTCCTCTTTCCTGTTTCCAAATCTTCTTCTCTCTGAACCAACTTTTTCTTGTATGCAGTGTAAATGTCTAACTTTTGTTCCTTCTTTCCATTCATTCTGCCATATTTCCTGTATTTCTTTCGCTATTATCCCTTTTATTTCTGTTTTACTTAATGCCGCTTCAGTGTTTATTTGTGAATGATTTAATGCCTGTTTAGCCAAATGATCAGCCTCCTCATTTCCTTTCACACCTATATGTGATGGTACCCACACGAAATTTACCAGAAGTCCATACTGTCTTATTCTAAAAAGACTCTGCATTACTTCATTTATCATGTCTTGTCTTGCTAATGAATTTCCACTTGACAAACTGTTTAGTGCTGAAAGAGAATCTGTACATATCACTGCCTTTGTTGGTTGTATTTCTTCTATCCACTGAAGTGCTAGTAAGATTGCTATACACACACACACACAATGAAAAACAAGTAGATAGAATAGAAAACATATTTTCCCCTCTCTGGGCCTTTCATTTATACGCTTTCAGGAAGTTTTACGATCTCAAAACTTCAGAGAGTGTCAGAGACCTGCTCTGTCACGAATGTATCCGAATTACAGCTTCCTACATTTCTTTTGATGATTCCGTTTAGAGCACATTGGACTACTTGAAATCTTGAAAAATAAACATCTTCAAAAAAAAATAAAAATCTAAGAAATATTATGGCTTAGCCCTGTATAATTACAAAATATGTATAAATTGTCTATAAAAACAGTTGAACTATTTATTGAAGAACAGTAAAATATGACATAAAAGTATAGGGGTTATTTTAAGATATAATAAATAAATAAATATTTAAATTAATCTATTATTTAATCAACGATAAATAATCTTTCCTCATATTAGGAATATAATAATAATAATAATAATAATAATGCTTTCAGCGCTAGAGGGCAGCACAGGACACAAATACGAAGAGTGGAACCTGAATGGTCTGTTAAACTTCCTTCTCAACGTGTCAGTGAAAAGGCTTAAACATGGCACTTGACTTTATTTCGAATTACATTTTCTAATACTCCAAATTTTGATTTCTTTCTTATTATAAAAATAAAAACAATGACCATTTTAAAGAAACATAACGTCAGTAATTAACATTTTGGTGCATCTAATTAATCTAATTAAGAGCATATAATTGGAGCATCATAGTTAACATTTATTGTATTAATAATAAATCTATTCAGGAATCCATTATGAGAAATAAAATCATTCTAAGTGAGTTACATATAAGTCTACAGCTGCTGTCTGTAACAAATAAGGACAGAAATGTGTTGAGACAATTATCATTTATATCATGATGAAACTGCCTGTTGTCATAAGTAATAGGTTGGAAAATGAGACTATGCAGCAGTAACCCCATGGCATCAGTCAAAGCATTCATTTGGCACAAAACACAAAACATATATGAGACTTGCAGCCAGAGTCAAAAACTCAATATTGCAACCACATTTCCTGTCAAGAAAAGGAATAATTTCCTTTTGTGTGTAAAATGCTGCATCAGTCAGACATTCATCTTTGCTTCCTCTGTTTCTCCTTAATGCAGTGCTTTTGCTATTGGAGTGAGAGATGGTGGATGTGAGCTGTCTGTCACTGGCACAGGTACACGCTGTAGAATTTCATGTCGTTCCCATTAAGATGCTTCTGTTTTTGCTGACTCTTACCTGCACAGAGGTAACGTATCCACTGTGTTTTGGAGCCTCTCACTCGGCCGTATCGAACCGATTCTCTTGTATCCTGCTCGGAAATCTGCTGAAGCTCACATGCAGGTTAAATTACGACGTCCCTTGAGAACAACTTCAGGATGATGTTAGTGCTGCGAATGGTCGACGTGTACCCAGCATTACATTACAGCAGATTTGTTAGCCTCCAAACATAGTATAGAGTCCATTGTATTACGTCCTTTCCTTAAATCCACTTTGGAATGGTCAGTGATCAGTTAATTGAAGGCAAGTGAGAAGATTGCGTGAAATAAATAAAATAAATAAATATGATAAAAATAATATTAAACTAACTAAACTAAACTAAATAAACAAATAAAATAGAATAACGTAACTTAAAATAATAAAATATAATTTGTGATAAAATAGTTTCAAAATAATAATAAAAAATATTTAAATAAATAATACATCTATCAGTGCATTACTACGTATTATTCATATTTTACGCATATTTATAATTTTTGGTCTTTCTACATGAAAATATATAGTCCTAGCTGCCTTTTGAATTTTAGCATGAGGGCCATTGCACCAGGATGATCATTTGCATTACATTTTTACATTTAGTCATTTAGCAGACGCTTTTATCCAAAGCGACTTACAATTTGGGGATACATAAAGCGATTATACTCCAAATTTTGATTTCTTTCTTATTATAAAAATAAAAACAATGACCATTTTAAAGAAACATAACGTCAGTAATTAACATTTTGGTGCATCTAATTAATCTAATTAAGAGCATATAATTGGAGCATCATAGTTAACATTTATTGTATTAATAATAAATCTATTCAGGAATCCATTATGAGAAATAAAATCATTCTAAGTGAGTTACATATAAGTCTACAGCTGCTGTCTGTAACAAATAAGGACAGAAATGTGTTGAGACAATTATCATTTATATCATGATGAAACTGCCTGTTGTCATAAGTAATAGGTTGGAAAATGAGACTATGCAGCAGTAACCCCATGGCATCAGTCAAAGCATTCATTTGGCACAAAACACAAAACATATATGAGACTTGCAGCCAGAGTCAAAAACTCAATATTGCAACCACATTTCCTGTCAAGAAAAGGAATAATTTCCTTTTGTGTGTAAAATGCTGCATCAGTCAGACATTCATCTTTGCTTCCTCTGTTTCTCCTTAATGCAGTGCTTTTGCTATTGGAGTGAGAGATGGTGGATGTGAGCTGTCTGTCACTGGCACAGGTACACGCTGTAGAATTTCATGTCGTTCCCATTAAGATGCTTCTGTTTTTGCTGACTCTTACCTGCACAGAGGTAACGTATCCACTGTGTTTTGGAGCCTCTCACTCGGCCGTATCGAACCGATTCTCTTGTATCCTGCTCGGAAATCTGCTGAAGCTCACATGCAGGTTAAATTACGACGTCCCTTGAGAACAACTTCAGGATGATGTTAGTGCTGCGAATGGTCGACGTGTACCCAGCATTACATTACAGCAGATTTGTTAGCCTTGCATGGGCTTGTTCAGTTCGACAACAATATATTGATCCATTAAACCTGTAGACCTCTGTTATTAGACCTCTGTTATTAAGCCTTTCATATGCTGAGCTCATCAAATATCTTATTCTTCTAAATATAGTATTTTGCTTATTGGACATCTGAATGTTGTTGACACTGCATTAGTTTCTGCTCGGTCATATCCTCATGGTACCTTGTCCTACTCGTTCAAGAATTTTTCTGACATGCTCCTGTTCTTAAATAGGAAACCTCATTATATTTCCAGAGAAACCTTCTATAATCTAATACAGTTGTCTTTGTCAGGTAGGAGTTTCTAAGAATTGCGCAATCTATTCTAATCACATCTCCAGAAATATCTTGAGCGATTTTCCATTCCATTGAAGGCTCTTTATTTTGGTGATTGAATTTAGGCCCAATCTGAAAGAGGTCCTCAGTTACTCTCAAGTTCAGTGCATCCCAGGTTGGACTGATCATATGGCGTCTTCTTATAATTGTAGGCCACCTGTCAAAACTACTATGTGAAAAAAAGTCAGACATATGTCATGTCAAGTTAATGAAGTCAGTAAAATCACCAAATAAATAGATTTAAATGTGTACTACTGAGCTTGACAATTTAAGTGCAGTCACCCAGCAGGATTTGGTTAATATACATTGAAATATTTTCTCTTAAATACCTTTTATTTCCAGAATACAGTCACATATACACGTGTGTGTAAAAAAGAGAGTGCTGTTATTTTTCACTAAAACTATTATCTATAAAGTAATATATAAAATAACTTTAAATTTAATTTAAAATTAAACCAAATAAAGCTAAAAAGCTTTAAAAAAAACTAAATTCAAATCATGAACAAATACTGTAACAGTGTATCATTTATACTAAAATACTTGGTTCTTTATGTGAAAAATCTGTTGCGATGTGATGGGCCAGCTTACAATAGGTCCCAAGAGTTTTTTTTTTTTTTTTTTTCCCATCCTAGGTCTTCATGCTGTTTCTCCTGTGAGAGGGCAGTGGGTTAGAGAGCTCTGATTAATGAGAGGCCGGAGGGAGGACAGTCATGCAAGCAAGAGAGAGAGAGAGCATGTGAGTTATGAATTGCATTCCTGTGTAAATGTACAAGACTCTAAGTGCCTGAGTGACTGTTGGTAGAATGAATTGTGATGAACTGCCAGACTGTCGCTGTGATCCTTGGGTGTGTTGCAGCAGCATGAGTCGTGAGGTGTGCTCTTCCTCACGGCATCTCTCTTTCTCTCCCTCCTCCTCCTCACTGCAGATAACTACAGAGTGATCAAGAGGAGGGGTGAGACTTTTGGAAAAGGAAAGACTGCAGTACTGCAGAAGCTGGGCGTTGGCTGTGAATTTGAGGAGAGGAAGTAATGCAAGATGGTGAACAAATGAGGCCCAGTGGAACGACTGAATGTTAGAGAGGAGATAAAACGGGAAAGATTAAATGCTAGAGGAAGAGAGAGAGAGAGAGAGCTAAGAATAGGTTGTATTAACACTTTAGTACTGCCTGTCAAAAGACTGCAACTGACATCTTTAAGTCAACAGTTAATGAGCTTTTAATTGCTTATTGATGGTTTTCAGTGACCTCTTTCACCTTTGTGGGATCAGTTAACCATTTACATACAACACAGGACTGATGCATGTAATAATAAATCAAATAAAAATTAAATAAATTAAGAAGTAAAGCAATATCCAAATGATCACATTTATGAATAATTAGAATTAGCATGGCATGGAGGAATAATACATGGCAAAAATTATTTTAAAAAGTGAATGAATGTAGTTTATTATTAATCAGTAAAAAGCTTAAAATGGGAAACTGTCTCGGATGAACATTATGATTAATCAGAAATAAATATATTCATGATTGCAAATTGCATAAACAACTGTTAGCATGGCATTGAAAAATAAATTACAAATGATTGAAAATTGCATGAATAAACACTTTACTTTAAATATACTATTATTATTATTAATATTATTATGGGACATTTCACCTAGAAATAAAGATTATATTGATTTTTGTTTTGTTTTGTTGTGAAGAACATAAATACATACATGATCAGGGGAAACATGGTTGTATCTCTGACAGGAAACATTTTCAATAACAAAAAAAAAAACATATGGATTTACATAAACTGCACCTTAATAGCACAATATTAAGTTTAAATTATATCTTTAAATAAGATTTCATAAAGCATAAAAAATGTTGTACTTTTTTGTTGTTTATAAGCCTGAGGGATGAAATTAGAGAGTTAAATTCAACAAGAATAAGTGGAAGACACAAAAGAGACCTAAACTGTGAATAAAGAATAAGATAAAAAATTAACAATAAATTCAAGAGAAAGTTTTTTTTTCATAGTAAAAAAGACAATATATGTGGTCAAAAGGAAGATATTGCATGATCAAATAATGTGGGTGGAGTCAAATAATAAGGAAACGCCTTGAGGTTACACCTAGCAATGAACATGATTAAATATAATTCAACAAAACTCCCAAACAAAATGTGATTTTTGTTTTAATTATGTGTTCAAACTATGCAATAGTGCTTCTATGCGGCATGAAATTTGGAACGTTTCTGCAACACTGCTGGGATTTTACCAGCACAGGGGTTTGGTAAGAGAAACAGGAAGCTTTGTTTCGATTACTAATAGCTGCATTTAGAGTTTTAAATATTTAATGAGAAGAATCTGCAGAGACCAAACTAGATGCCAGCATTTATCATACTGCAGGAGCTGCTTGAGTACATTCGCAAAGGGCTTTCCATCAAGGTCTTGGGCCGATCTCATGAGGTTCAGTCAAATGTGCCATGACTAACAGAGGCACGCACAGTTCTTCACTACCACAGCATTCAGAGGAGGAGCACAAAGCTCACATCTCCCCAGAGAGGAGAGAGAAGTGCTCTATGGCCTGTGAATCTGCCATGTCTTTGATCTCAAAGCAATGCAGGGTGAATTAAACAGCAGTCAAACTATGTGGGATGAAAGCAAACAAGTTTTCATATTTGAAAAAGCTCCTCCTTAGAATGGAGCCCCTACTTATATTGTTATATTTCTTTGGCGATGCAATATAACGGCTAGTCAAAGTAGTCTGACTGTGGCTGAGTCTGAGAGCACAATGAAAATCTGGGATTTCAAACCTGGAGGAAATGGAACGCTTTACGATTTTTTAACAATTTATTATTATAGTGTAAAACTGATAAGAAATATTAAATATTATGCACTACTGTATATGTAAAGGTCACTAAACTGTTGTTATTATTATTATTATTATTATTATTATTATTATTATTATGTCTCAGATGAACACTATGATGCCAGATGTTGTCACACGCTCATGTTTGTGTTTTGCACTGTTTCCCACTCCTTTTTAGTTGTCAGTGACTACGTTTACATGGACATCAGTAATCTAATTATTTACCTTATTCTAAATAAGCCAATATTATGATTATGGTGTTTACATGAGTTGCTTTTAGAATATTCCTTTCATGTTCCCATTTTACATGTTATAGTTCATAGTTCGATTAATGGCACACGTCATTACGTCCCATGTGACGCCATCCGACATCCCCTCCAGAATTTCATGTATAAACATATAGTTCGTCTTCGTGGTGATGCCATGTAGTTTTGGGTGTTTCATTTTTAATTTAATGAAAGCTTCAAGTGCAGTTAATTATTTGTACGTGCATATAGACGACGTCGGGTGTTGAAGCTTTTTTATTTGCTGTCAAACGGTTGAGCACTGCCGTGTGTGTATCCTGTCGCAAAATGCGGCGAAAAGTCCTACACGAATCAAAAATTTCTGTTTACATGGTAGATTCTTAATCAGAGTATTGTCTTAATCATATTAAAATTGGAGTATTGTTGTCCATGTAAACGTACTCACTGTTATTCATTTGATTTCATCATTATGTTCAGGTGTGTGTGTCTCATTATCTTCACTCTTTAAGTTCTGTTCAGTTTGAGTTCAGTGTTGGGTCTTAAGTTCTTGTGTAGTTGTGTTGGATTGGTTTTCTTTGTGGATTATTAAAATCTGTTGGAACTTCATCGTCGTGTGTTTGATTACCAAACAAACTCGTGACAGAAGACCCGACCTAAAGGAAGTAAACAAGTAGTGGCGTGCCTACATCTCGTTTTATTTTCCATTTGTCAGTGTTTTGTTTATTTTTGTTTATGAATCACTTTGCCGCCATTAACCTGCTCTGCCTTGAGCGTGGATGAATTCCTGGGTCTCGCACATCAGACCACCTTCCCGGATGACTGCTTTTGCTCATTCCTGCACGCTGGCCGGAAGAAGTGACTGAGCATGCCATCACCCTGGAGCCTGAGCAAATTGAAGCATCTGACCAGGTGTGTGAGCCGGCAACACCGCACATGCCGGAGGGAGTAGTAGTGGAGTACGAGGGAATGGAAAGAAGCCCTGCCCACACTCCCACCGCTGAGGGTGAGCTACAACTGTTCTCTGGAAGCATTTTGGATGATGTTGAAGTGGATAATTTCATGTATTGCCCTGTATCTGTCTTCCCACTGGTTCAGTCCAGCCCTGACCCTCCTGAATCTCCTGAGCCCCCTGTGTTCCCTCCCAACTTCCCTCTGCCGCCTCCCTATATATCTGCAGTTCTGCTGTCATGTCTCCGCTGGTTTCTGTAAGCCCCTCAGCTCAACCTCAGACAGCACCATCCTGGAGCCTTGTCTTGCCTCAGGGGTTCCAGTCTCCATCTCTGCCTTGGCTTGAAGATCCACTGTCTCCACCTTCAGCCTCCGAGTCCTGGACTCCACCTCGGCCCTTCGACCCAGTGGCTCCACCTTGGCTCCAAGCACCCTCATCTCCACTGTGGCCCGTCATCCCACTGGCTCCACCGGGCTACCTCGTCCCTCCAGCTCCGCCTTAGTCAGTCGTTGACCCTTCATCTATATGGGATTCCACTCCTCCGGCTTCACCTCATCCCTCCATCCCTCTGGCTCCGTCTGGCTCATCCTTCCATCCAGCTCCTCCTTGGTCCTCAGTCGCTCTGGCTCCACCGTGGTCTTCCGGACCTCCGCCTCAGTCGCAGAAGCCGTCGACTCTTCTTTGGCCCTCCGGACCCACGGTGTCACCCTGGCTTTTCGGCTCTCCATCTCCACCCTGGGCTCCTCCATCGGCGTTGTCTCCATCACCATCATGGCCTCCACCTTGGCTCCTCCCTCCATCGACTCCGCTGTGGGCCTCAGCCCTGGCTGGACTCTGGAGTGCCACCTGGCTCCTCCTGCTCAAGGCTCCTCCCTGGTCATCTCCTTTACTGGCACCTCCCTGGATTTTGTTTGTCATCCTCCTCCCGGTTGTCCGTCCTCCTCCAGAACCTCCTCCTGCATCACTCTGCCTGTGTGTCATTCCTCCTGCTCGCCGTCTCATGAACTCTGTTTGTGTTTTGTTTGCCGCTCCTTTTTTAGTTATAGTTATTCATTTGATTTCATCTTCAGGTGTGTGTCTTTTATCTTCACTATTTAAGTTCTGTTCAGTTTGAGTTCAGTGTCGGGTCTTAAGTTCATGTAGAGTTGTGTTGGACTGGTTCTCTTTGTAGATTCTGCCTTTGTGGATTATTAAAGTCTGTTGGAACTTTATCTTCATCGTGCGTTTGATTACCAAACACTTGTGACAGATGTGTTTTATTTTATTTATTTATTTTATTGAGAACTGTATAAACAACAAGTATCATGGCATTGGAGGATAACTAAATATAAATTGAAATAAAAATAATTTCTACACAATCTATTTATTTATAAAAACCTAAATTAAAATTATAACTTATTATTCTTGTAGCCTATTATAATTCTATGTCTCGGACATTTAGACCCCGCTATAGATGAAGTCAGTGGTTTTGTGGTACTTCAAATTATTTTTATATTTGGTTAAACATTATATTTGGTGACATTCTTGTGGTGCTAAATATTTGACACATTTTCCTAAGACTTGAAGGTAATCCACTAAATAATAAATAATACTAATTATTATTTAGTTCCAAATAAATAATCACAATTTATAAAAGCACCAAAATAGCCCAGAATTATTTTTCCATCTTTTTTCTCTCTTCAAAAAAAAAAAAGAATGGCTGTACCTCCATATTGAGTATAAAAGCAAAGAGATAGAACAACACAAACAACAACACTTAATAATCACTTAATACTTTTTTCTTATTCTCTCTCTTACTCTTCTCCCTCTCCCTCCCATTTCCTCTCAGTTTCTCACGTTTTCCACTAAGCAATATTCCTCCCTCTGTCCATTCTTACACAGCATGCATTTTCCCAAGGTCACCTCAAATCATCTCATAGCTCACGGACAGCTCTAGCTATGGCTCTTATGAGAAATATGCAACTATGTATTGAGAAACAATTTTGGAGATGAAGCCAGTATGCTCTCTTCTTATGCAGCTGTCTCAGCAGAGTTTTTCAAGTCTGCAAGTCAGCACTATAGTGGCCCTGTGTTCTCGCTGCCCAACAGAGGGCGGCATTATCTGTAGCTGAATATAACGCAGCACCACCAAAACAAAATCTCACTCACACAAACACACGCTTAGATGAACACACAGGAAGTAAAGCAGCTCTGCAGTGCAGAAAAGAGGCTGCACCATTATCAATTACACCTCCATTTCACATCGGATATCAGCTAGCGGGCCTGCGGACGCAGCACATTTCCTCCAGCCCAGACAGGCCCAGTCCGGAGCCAACAGCAGCAGAAACCTTAGCTGGGTTCCCATTCACAGATCCTATCAAACTTGGGGGTTTTTTTCTTATTATTTTTGTGCATTCTGTCTACATTTCAATGTATATTGCAAAACTAGGTTTTCTGTGCCAAGTTAGTTCACTTCACAACCTCATTTGCTACCTTTTCTGCTTATTAACATTTTGCATATAGCTTAAGAATTTAAAATATAGGGTATTTGTTCTCAGGCTTATGTTGTGGAATGATTGGGAGGAAAACTGCAACTAGTCATTCACACTCCTGGGGGTGTGCTAAATGAACACACAGTTTCTACTGTCATCATTTTATCCAATAGAAAGCCCTCTCCTGGGAAGTTTGAGCAAGCATTCAGATCTAACAAATCTGTTTGGCTTTGTGACACCCAAGTGCAAGAGAGAGAGAGTGAGTGAGTGAGTGAGTGAGTGAGTGAGTGAGTGAGTGAGTGAGTGAGTGAGTGAGAGAGAGAAATGAGCTGATGTTCCAGGATGGAGTGATAATAATGGCTGTCAGAATCTTGCCACCTCTGTCTGCTTTTATAGTTCACCTATAAATGAAAACGTTGTCATCCTCATGTTGTTCCAAACCTATATGCAGCTATTTTTTTCTGTGGAACACAAAAGGAGAATCTTGAAGGATCTCCAAGCCAGTTTTTTTCCCCATACACTGACAGTGACCGCACTAAACAAAGTAAAAAAAAGTACTATAAAAGTATCATGAAATTGGTCCTGGACTTGGTCTTCTGAAGTGGAATTCAGCTTTATATATACTCTCAGTCTTCTGAAGCCTTCTGAAACATAACTCTTTTGTCATTATTTGGATGTCTTCTTTATCTGATAGAACTCATTTCAGGTACTAGAGCAGGGTTCCTCAAATCTTGACCTGGAGGGTCAATGCGCTGCAGAGTTTAGCTCCAACCCTGATCAAACTTACTTACCTGTGATTTTCTAATGATCCTGAAGACACTGATTAGCATGCTCAGGTGTGTTTGATTAGGG
>NW_015547689.1:3575724-3594580 GCF_001515605.1 Sinocyclocheilus anshuiensis
CTGGAGGGGCAATGCGTTGCAGAGTTTAGCTCCAACCCTGATTAAAGTTACTTACCTGTGATTTTCTAATGATCCTGAAGACACTGATTAGTATGCTCAGGTGTGTTTGATTAGGGTTAGAGCTAAACTCTGCAGGAAAGTGGATCTCGTGGGCCAGATTTGAGGATCCCTGTACTAGAGTCTCTGGTACTTAGCTCATGAGTTAAATCAGGTGTGTTTGATTAGGGAGACCAGGACCAGGGCAGAGAAACATATGTGGCATCACAAAAAGCTATCATATGGCTTCAGAATACTTATATAATGCATAATTCATCAGGGGGCCACAGTGGAGTGCTAGGGGGTATGTAGAAATGTTTAGAGAAAAATATTAAAAAAAAACAAGTTGTTAAATGAAATATTTTCTTAATTATATTTTATACAATACTGGGTCTTTATTCAAAAAAACTATATAGGTGTCTTTTAAATTTTAGGTTGGGGGCCCTTCCTTAAGTATGATCATATTTGGTGGTCCTTGTCATTTAAAAATTGAAAAACCTACAAAAATTTGCTTTTATCAGGCTTTTTTTTGTCTATTTTTGCAGCTTGACAACACCACTGTTGTTAAATGAAAAAAAAAATGTTTTAAAATTATCTTTTTGTGTTCCACAGAAAGAAAGAAAAAAAACAATACATCAACAATTTCCCTATGGGTGAACTGTTTCTTTACATCTCTAGCATCAGTCCTATATTCTCAACAAAAACACACCTTGGCCTATGAGACAGACTGCACAGACCTACATTACCATTCAACTGTTTGCGGTCAGTAAAATTATCCTATGCTTACCAAGGCTGCGTTTATTTGAAAAAAAAACAAAAATTACAGTCAAAACAGTAATATTGTGAAATAGTATTACAGTTTAAAGCTGTTGTTAAATGAAAAAAAATGTTTTAAAATTATCTTTTTGTGTTCCACAGAAAGAAAGAAAAAAAAACAATACATCAACAATTTCCCTATGGGTGAACTGTTTCTTTACATCTCTAGCATCAGTCCTATATTCTCAACAAAAACACACCTTGGCCTATGAGACAGACTGCACAGACCTACATTACCATTCAACTGTTTGCGGTCAGTAAAATTATCCTATGCTTACCAAGGCTGCGTTTATTTGAAAAAAAAACAAAAATTACAGTCAAAACAGTAATATTGTGAAATAGTATTACAGTTTAAAGTAAATGCTTTCTATTTGAATATTTTAAAATGTCATTTATTCCTGTGGTGGCAAAGCTGAATTTTCAGCAGTCATTAATCCTGTCTTCAGTGTCACATGATCCTTTAGAAATCATTCTAATATGTATGGACAGAAATTTGAATAGAACAGCATTTGTAACATTATAAATGTCTTTGCTGTCACTTTTGAGCCATTCAATGCATCCTTTAATGCTGAATAAAAGTAATTTCTTTCAAAAGAAAAAAAAACAGTATTAGTGTATAATATGCTATTATCAGGCTCATGGATTTACAGAATTTTACATATAAAATCTTATGTACATACTTATAACATCTACTGCAGTTTTAAAATATGGAGACATGATGTTGAAGCACTTTTTTTGTTTCACCAACTCTCAAGTGCATCGACTGCATGAGTATATACATATGTTAAAGGTGTGTCTTAATGAGGGTTGGATTTTGTCCATGACATAGATCGTTAAGGCTCTCTGCTCGTATGATGCTGCTCGCTGCTTCCACATCGATATGCTGACTCCCAACGTCTTTGTTCTGCTAACCACCTCAAGGGGCTGATGAGAATAAGGCCATAAATCACAGCTAAAAAGAGACCAGCAGGGGTCTCTCTATAACTTACACACACTTTCAGGGCCAACACACACATTAACCCTTTCTCAAACTCTCATGAATAAAACATGACTGGCAGAAAAACACATTGAGAGGGCAAGGAAGGGAAAATGTTTAGTTGATGTTAGGTGGGACCTTGAATGAGTCATGAATTACCCAGATCAATGTATTTCCAAATGCTTTCAGACGTAAAGCAATTCTCACATTGTCTACAGATTACTGTGGAGTCATCCGGTCTCGTCAGGAGAAGGAACCGAGCAAAATAATCCCTCCAGGGCTGATTTAACAACAGCATCCTCAAGAGATTTAAATCAGCATCAACTATATTTCATGCACCGCTACTCTGCATTTGCACCAGAGCTTATCTTGCAATTAAATTTTTTTTGCAACCCTTTTTTTTTTAGGTTTTGCACCAAACATATTCACATGACAAGGTCCCATTTGATCCCTTACGTCAGTGTTTCTCAACCCTGGTCCTGAGCGCCCCCCAACACTGCACATTTTGTATTTCTCCCTTATCTGACCCCCATTTCAGGTCCTGGAGTTTCTTTTAATGAGCTAATGAGTTGAATCAGGTGTGTTTGATTAGGGAGACACACAAAATGTGCAGTGCTGGGGGGCGCCCAGGACCAGGGTTGAGAAACACTGCCTTACGTTAACATTTCTGTTCATCTCACTCCACTAATGCACCGCATACCTCCTTCCAGCATTGTTAATTAATAAATCACAGGCTTCTCTCCCTGCGTACGTGCCTCATCGCTGTCATACTGATTTGGAGTTCACTGCTCGTCACGTTATAGCTGGATCTCTAATAATGCATCACAGTAGGCTGGTACGGGCGTGCTCTGCAGCATTACTGGTGGCCTGCATTGAATTTTAAACTACACTGCTCTGTATGGCCACAAAAGTACCTTGAGTGACAGGCACCCAGCTCCTCAGGGATGATTTGCACATTTTGAAGGGATGTTTTTCACTCGGGGCTGGACAGTAGAGAAATAAGGTCACTGAGTTCAGGAGCTCTTCTTATGCTGCTCTGAATGATTGCACACAGGCTAAATCTGGCTTCACATTAATGCTCGGACACAAATCCAATGACAAAACAAATAGAATAAGTCCTATAATTAATTGGAAATATCTAATTTTAGTCCACTCAGGGGGGACAAATTCATCGTCCTCTCATGGTTCAATAAGATTGGTTTGGGACATTGTGATGAATCATTTTGAATTTTTGGTGATACGATTAAAATCTGTGCTGAGCGATGAGAAATACAGGAAATTAGCGGTTGCTAATGCTAGATGTCTATATAAGGTCAAAACGACTTTCAGCACTGCATAGTTCCAAATGGTTGAATTATCTACAGCAACTGCAGTTCTGGATCAATCAATTACCATCTCAACACTCTTTCTCAACTTAAGCATGTATGCTCAAATAGATAATAATAATATTAAAACTTTAAAATGTTTTTGAAAAGCATTGTGCATCCTTGGTATTTTTGAATATTATGAGCCTATTTAAAGCCATCCAACTAATTTTCCTCAGGTTTCATTAGAAAGAGGGAGATCATATCAGCAGATGTGTCATATGTCCTTTAGTTTATCATATATATTAAAAGCCTGGCCATGTGAAGCAAATAAAGGTAAGAAGTAGAGTGCTTTCTATGCATAGCAGGTGTTCTTTTAGAGGCAGTCAGCACTATCTGACATGTCCCAGTCCAACATGACATGTATTTTTTGTCTATTCTGAAAAAGCAGGATTCTGGTTTATAGAAAAAAATCATTCATCAACCAGCACAAAAAGCCAAAGTTACACTATTTACAGCAAATAAAGTACTTGGAATTCCTACAAACTTTAAAGATCATACAATAAAAGTATGTCCCAGTCCAACATTACATGTATTTTTTGTCTATTCTGAAAAAGCAGGATTCTGGTTTATAGAAAAAAAATAATTCATCAGCCAGCACAAAAAGCCAAAGTTACACTATTTACAGCAAATAAAGTACTTGGAATTCCTACAAACTTTAAAGATCATACAATAAAAGTAATATAATGTAAATAAAATACACATCATGGCTGAATTATTTGAATAATTCTCAGTGTTAAGACATAATGTTATTTCATTATAATTGCATGTTATTGTCCATTTGAAATATATTTAATATGAATACAACAATGTAAAAAAGATACTAAGATCAAATAAATAATTTAAATAATGTATTGGATTATTGTATTTTTTCCTGTTTGATTTTGTAGTTTTTAGTTAACTTACCACATTAATTACTGACTTACTAATTTCTAGCAGTTCACAACTTTCAGGAATAGCATGGCATCTTAACATTTTAAATTCAGTCAAGACATTTCTTTTAAATAAATGAGTTCTACAGACATCTATGTTTTTACAGTGCAAGGCACATTGAAAAACAAACCCCTGTTCAGTTATTTCTTGTAAGAACTAAAATTAACTTTAATTGTCATTCAATTTCATATACTCTGCAATGTCAAATTTTAAAAAGAAAAGAGTGTCATTGCATAGAAAGATTAGCACACTACAGTACTGTCCAGCCAAATGCCCTTCAATGTGTCTGATACGGGCCGCTGTCCTTGGTGCTGACTGTAGACGCTCAGTCAGTGATTGGGCTGCGTGCTCAGACTCTGTCTGAGGGACTCTGGGTACCAATGATGTCACGTCCACTGTAACTGTAGCCCTATAACCATATTGCAATTCTATCCAAACAAACATTGTTATATTTTGTAAGAAATTGTACTTTTACGCGTTTCATATCCACCCATGGCTCGAAAAATGGAGCTTATGGTGTATTAACAGAAAAGGTTGACCAGGGAGCGTCTTAAAAGTGCATATTCATTTTACATAAAAGTGTAAACATTTTGACTGCGTTTATAAACATTTGATGGCTGATAAAACATAAGTAGGCCTACTGGTTATGTATCATTTTATTATAGACCAAGATTAAACACCACAAACTTTTGGTGTCCTTTCTAAAAACTCTTTAAAAGTCATTTTTTAGAACAATCACAAACAGAAAACATTTTTGAAAGTTATTTTATAAGTCACTGGATATATCGCACACTGGATTAGCCACCCAAGTACTCGTTATGTGTGACCAGGAAGCTGAAACACTGATAAAAAATAAATGTAGCAAGCAGGACCCTCCCACATCGAGCTTTTTATGGCTCGAAAAATGGAGCTTATGGTGTATTAACAGAAAAGGTTGACCAGGGAGCGTCTTAAAAGTGCATATTCATTTTACATAAAAGTGTAAACATTTTGACTGCGTTTATAAACATTTGATGGCTGATAAAACATAAGTAGGCCTACTGGTTATGTATCATTTTATTATAGACCAAGATTAAACACCACAAACTTTTGGTGTCCTTTCTAAAAACTGTTTAAAAGTCATTTTTTAGAACAATCACAAACAGAAAACATTTTTGAAAGTTATTTTATAAGTCACTGAATATATCGCACACTGGATTAGCCACCCAAGTACTCGTTATGTGTGACCAGGAAGCTGAAACACTGATAAAAAATAAATGTAGCAAGCAGGACCCTCCCACATCGAGCTTTTTCGCCACAGCGCCTCGAGTATATAAACGCAGGTCGAGCGGCTATCCAGCGCTGAGAGAGCCACACACCCTACACCTATACACTTCTTTACCTCACACTTCTGTTCATCTGCACGTTCACACCCCGTCCGTCCTGATGAGTTATCCGATAGACACTATAGGAAGCCCCTACCGGAGGGTGATGGAAACCAGGACGAGCTATTCGAGCCCCTCCAGCGGGTTCCGCTCCCAGACCTGGTCGCGGGCAAGCCCGAGTTCTTCTTCGTACAAGAGGACCTTCAACGTACCGGTGGCGCGAGCTTACGGCTCAACAGTTCTGAGCTCCACCGACAGCCTTGATTTCACTCAGACCTCCATCCTCAATGGAGACTACAAACGCTCCAATGAAAAGGAACAACTCCAGGGACTCAACGACCGCTTTGCCGGCTACATCGACAAGGTGCACTTTCTGGAGCAGCAGAACAAGCAGATCGACGCGGAGATCCAGTCACTGCGGCAGAGGCAGGTGTCGCAGTCTCAGCTGGGCGAACTTTACGACCAAGAGCTGCAGGAGTTGCGCTCCATGCTGGAGCAGATCCATCACGAGAAGGCGCAGATCCAACTGGACACCGACCACATTGAAGAAGATATCCAGCGCCTCAGGGACCGCTTCGACGAGGAAGCCCGCATCAGGGAAGAGACGGAAGCGATCGTCCGTGCCCTGAAGAAGGACATGGGTGACTCAGCACTCGTCAAAGCAGAGATGGAGAAGAAAGTGCAGTCCCTGCAGGACGAGATCGCTTTTATCCGCAACAACCACCAAGAGGAGATGAACGATCTGTTGGCGCAGGTGCAGGCGTCGCAGATCACCGTGGAGAAGAGGGACTACCAGAAGGCGGATATCACCGAAGCGCTGCGCGAGATTCGCTCGCAGCTGGAGGGCCACTCGACGCAAAACCTCCAGCAGGTGGAAGACTGGTTCGTGTGCCGCTACGCGAAACTCACGGAGGCCGCCGACCAAAATAAAAGCGCCATCAAATCCGCAAGGGACGAGATCGCAGACTATCGCCGCCAGTTACAGTCCAAAACCATCGAGTTGGAGTCTGTCCGAGGAACCAAAGAGTCTCTGGAGAGGCAGCTGAACGACATAGAGGACCGACACAACAATGACCTTGCCAGCCTTCAGGTACATAATCGCATGCTCTAAACATAAGCATACCATTTGTTTTTGTTATTTAAACAAACGTGCCATCTTCCAAACTTGCATTTTATAAGTGCTTTAAAGTGCAATGAAAGTTGAAAAACAATAGTATCAAACAGTTATACTACTATATTTAATAGTGTATGCTTTTGTATATTTTTTGTTGAAAATCAAAATAATGTTCCTCACTTGCAGTTGAAAACTCATATTGGTAGATTACTACTCTGAGTATTGTGGTGAACAATGGTTGCAGCCTTGCTGCATTTGCACTGGTGATGCATCATAAATCAGTTTGGCTTTTAAAATGTGATGCAGCTATCATCAAGAATGAAATCAAACCACAGTTAAGTCTGCATGGCTGTGTGATGCTATTTCTTCTGAGCTAACTATGGAAAGCAGAGAGACAGACTGGTCATTCACAAGAGGATTTGCATATGATGCTTCATTACATCATAGGTGCAGTGGAATGGTGTTAGAAAGGGTTAAGGCGAGGCAGACACCCACAATGCAGTCTCTCCCCGCTCTTTGCTGAGTCAGAGCAGAGGCAGGGTTCACTCATTGTGTCCTAGAATCACTTCAGACACAGACTGAATGCACCTAATGGTTGCCCTTGAAGCCATACAGTGATACTCTGAATTGTAATTTAATTGGTACTGTGAGAGAATTAGCATCATAGACACAAGAAGTTCCTTGTATCATGCCAGGAATATATATATATATATATATATATATATATAAATTGGTACTGTGAGAGAATTAGCATCATAGACACAAGAAGTTCCTTGTATCATGCCAGGAATATATATATATATATATATATACACACACACACACACACACACACACACACATGATCTTGAGATTATCTCGAGCATACAACAGTTTTTCCTGTCTTCAGCAACAGATTTATTTTACTAAACTGTCGCAATATTGTGTCTGGTGCACTAGGAAACCATCCACCAGCTGGAGAATGAACTCAAGAGCACGAAATGGGAGATGGCACGGCATCTTCGTGAATACCAGGACCTCCTGAATGTCAAAATGGCACTAGATATAGAGATTGCTGCATACAGGTAAAATTGGGATATATTTTGCATATGAGTATATGGTGTAAATACCTTTTATTTTTAGTTATTAATATTATTATTTATCATATGTATTGTTATTATTACATTGCTAATATTATATTTAATATTTATTAACAATTAACATTTGTTATATTATTATTTAAATATTTGTTAATGCAAATATGAGAATGAGAATATATATTATTTTATGCAAAAAAGCAGCATTTCCTTACCACTTAATTATCTGTATTTTAGCCAATTATATAGCCATACATATTTCAGAGAAATGTCTACATGTAATCTTTACATATAATTATGATAACAGCCTAAGTCGCAATTGTATCTTCTTCTTCTGTGCCTTTTCTCTTTATGTAGAAAACTTCTTGAAGGAGAAGAGAGCCACTTTAGCACTTTCCCATATCGCCAGGCCGTCACCAAAGGCCCCAAGGTCAAAAGTGAGCCTCCAAAGCTTAAAGTGCAGCACAAGTTTGTAGAGGAGATCATCGAGGAGACCAGGGTGGAGGATGAGAAGTCTGAGATGGATGAGGCTTTGGCTGAGATGGCAGAAGAATTGTCAGCTGCCAAGGGAAAAGAAGAAGGAGAGGAAGAGGGAGAGGCTGAGGGTAAGGATGAAGAAGGTGGTGAGGACGAAGGAGAGAAAGGAGAGGAAGGTGAAGGTGAGGAGGAAGGAGAAGGAGAGGAGGAGGTGGTCGCCTCTACCCAAGCCAAAGTAGCCTCCGGAGCCCCTGCTGAGGTTGAAGAGGAGGGAGAGAAAGAGGGAGGTGAAGAAGAAGAAGAAGCTGAAAAGGGTGATGAAGAGGAAGAAAAAGGAGAGGAGGAAGAGGAGGGTGAGGATGAAAAGAAAGAGGACGATGCAGAGGAGGAAGCAGAGGAAACTAAATCTCCCGAAGCAAAGGCCTCTCCTGAGAGTGAGAAAGCAGAGGAGAAGCAGACCAGCGGAGGAGAAGAAGAAGGAGAGGAAGAGGGTGATGAGAAAGATGAGGCAGATGCAGGTAGCGACAAAGGATCAACCGGTGAAAAAGAACCAGAAGCAAAGGAGCAGCCTAAGAAAGTAGAAGCAGAAGCGGCAAAGGAAGACAAGAAGGGAAAAGAGGAGAAGGAGGAGCCCAAATCTGAGAAAGAAACGGCAACTGTGACGGAAACCAAGACAGAGACACCTAAATCAGAATCTCCAAAGAGTGAGAGCCCAAAGAGTGAAAGCCTGAAGAAGGAATCACCTAAGACAGAGGCTCCAAAAAAGGAAGCCCCCAAAAGTGAGTCTCCCAAGACTGAGAGTCCTAAGGCAGAACCACCCAAGAAAGAGGCCCCAAAGTCAGAGTCACCGAAAGCAGAAACTAAAGAAGATTCCCCAAAGCCAGCAGATGAGAAAGCTACTAAAAAGAGTGAACCAGAAAAAGAGCCTGAAGATAAAAAGAAAGAGGCGACCGTGAACGGAGACACGGGCAAGAAAGACGAGAAGAAAGAGTCCGATAAGAAGGAGGTGATCTCCAACGGAGTGGATGAGAGCCCAACCAAAGATGAAACAAGCCAGAGAGTGGTGATCACCAAGACAGTGGAGACCACCACCACTGGGGAAGGTGGAGTCAAGCAAGTCACAAAAACTGTTACCGTCACCGAGAAAGGAGATGCGGTGGAGGAAACCGTCCAGGAGAAGGTGGTCTCCAAAACCGTGGAGAAGCAGGCAGTGAAGGCTACTGAAGCAGATTAGACCCTAGTGTCCAGCTCCAACCAACTGAAGAGGAACCGAGGAGGAAGCATATCAAGCATTCAACACAACACTAACATAACAAAGAAAGCATAAAGCTCAACAGATGTATTACATTAACCACACTGAAACAAAAACAAGCATAGAGAGAAGCCATAAGATGTGGCTAGAAGCTAAAAAATGCATGTTGAGTGATAGCTTTAAATGGGTTCTGCTGCATATGCGGTCCGGGATGCCGGGGACTCGCTTTCACTTTTGTTCAAACTGCAATACCTGGGGGAGGGGGGCGGTCACTTGAATGTGGCATCTGCATGCCAGCTCAGGGGGGAGTGCGCTCCTCGTTTTTTGAGATAGAAAAATAACCACCCTATGTATGACAGTAATATAAAATACTCGCAGAGCGGTGGGGAATGACATTTACTTTGATTTTGAGCAATGAGGGGTGTAGAGACTTGTGTTCTGACAAAAGTAGCCTTATAAATATTATCACGAGGACACCAACTGAGCCAAAAATGTAAAAAAGGATGAAGACGATGGTGAAAATAGCCCATGGTCATATACACTCAGTACATAAAGCAACTAAGAAACTCTTAGCCTTAAACATGCTTTTTATCGTTGTCAGTTATGTTTACTTGATGAGTGCATTTGAAAATAAACCTGTCAGTGCACACACACATTCTTGTATGCATAGAATTGACTTGACTTCCTTCCTTTAGACACTTCCATTAACTGTTGGACAGGTCAGGTGACTAAAATGTGACAGTAATGCTGACTTTTCACGAAACTGGTAATATACTGTATGTTGTTTGTTCAACTTTAAATAAATATTTAAAAAATCTTGGTATTGAGCTTCATCACATTTTTGTTCTTTACAAGATCAGCAACTTAAAGATCTGCCTAAAATGATTTACATGTACAGTATATGTACTTTATTTTTATTGAATGTTTTGTTGAACCATCTGTGAGACATCTGCCGAATGCAATTACATGACAGTAATTGCCCATACTAGCAGCTGTATGTGAGAATTTATTGAGAAAATGTTGCTGCATTGCAGGCTGAGACTGCACCATCAGAGATATACAACAAATACAAATACTACGCAACTTTCATAATGGACTGTTCAAGGCATCAGTATTGTTAATTGGCCATCATTCCATTAAATATGATACATAATTTAAAAACTAAAGTGATAAAACTACAGTGTTTTTGTCTTTCCTGTCTAGTCAAAAACATTTTGAGAATTATTTTTGTTGGTTTTGATTGCTTCTATTGTCCTAATTTGTAAGTCGCTTTGGATAAAAGCGTCTGCTAAATGACTAAATGTAAATGTAATTATTTATATATTCAGTCCTGGGCATTGTTCCCTGATACTGCTACAAAGGACTCATTAAAAAATGCTCCTCAAGTTCTGTGAACTATTTGTGCAGCACAAGTTGTGGGGCACAGCAATACGGAAATGTATACAGATGCACTAGTATTTGGGTGTAGTTTGTATTATATTGTACTATATCTAATGTACTGCTAATAAGTAAAATTCTGAAAAGTCTTCTTAAAGGAAATATCCTAAATTTATCAGACAGTAATGACTGTCTATTTTACATTGAACTTAGTGTCTTCAGCAACATGACCCAGGTTTCAATCTGACACTTTGTTTTCTGTGTACTCATATTTTATTCTTATACTGTCAATTTTAACTCCTGATGTATGTACATTTGTATGTGCACATATAAAGCACTGTTTTAAATGTTCTATATAAATAAAGTTTTACTTTTTCAGAGGTACCTTTAAAAACTGGTGTTTAAAAAAAGGTGTATACAGCAACAGTTTAAGTAAAGGTCACATGATCCGTAAAGCTTTTAATAAATGTCTCACTGGCATTTTTTTATTTATGAAGTTTTCCCACATTAGGAATTCTGCATCATTTTTTTTATTACATTCACAACCTTTTTTGTATAACACTTAAAAGTGTTGCAGATTCATACCTTTCATATTTAAGTTTCAAATTTGCTTTAAATATCTAAAGGCATCCATTAAATTAAGCAGACATTAAAGAACTTCTGAGTAAGGAAACTATTAAAAATTATTACACCCTCAAATAATATTTAAAAAATCAAAGCAAATCTTTTTGATCATCAAGAAGCATGTTTTTATTGTACTGGCAGCAAATATTCACTTTTTACAATTGCAAGACCGATGCTTCATTCAAAAATATAATCTACTTCACAAGCATACATTCACTCAGATATGTAGATCATCAACAGCAACATCAGACAATCATTATGTTTTAAACGCTGATAAAGTTGACTGTGGTTTCAAACATTGTATTGCAGTTTGCTCTCAGCACCACTGATCAAGGCATGTTGATAGTTACAGACTGAAGGAGAACTAGAGAAGCAGGTCAGGCTACTGGTATTTGTGCTGTTAAAGATCAGACTCATTACTTCTTCCCCTTGGGTTTCTCAGTCTCCTCCTTTCCCTTTTCCTGCTTTACACTTTCCTTTTTCTGACTCTTGCCTTTCTCACCTTCATCTTTACCCTTTGGCTTTTCTGGCTCTGCCTTTTCTTTAGCTTTGGGTTTCTCTGGCTCTTCCTTCCCTTTATCCTTTGACTCTGGTTCAGGTGCGGGTTCACTTTTCTCCTTGGCTTTCTCTTTGGCTGGTTCAGGTTCGACTCCCTCTTTGGCTTTTTCAGCCTTAGGCTCAACTTTTTTCTTCTCTACCTTGTCTTTTTCTGTTTTAGTGTCTTCCTTGTCTGTCTCTGTATCCTCTTTGGCCTTATCAGCACTTGTGTCAGCTTTCTCCTCACTTTTCTCTGCTTCAGTATCCTCCTCTGCAGCCACTTCCTCCTCCTCACCTTTCTCTCCCTCTTCCTCCTCTCCCTCTTTCTGCTCACCCTCTTTACCATCTCCCTCTTTTTCATCTCCTTCCTCTTCTTCCCCTTTAACATCATCTTTTTCTTCAGTCTCCTCTTCCTTGTCTCCTTTTTCTTCTTCCTCTGCTGCAGCTTCCTCTTCCTCTGCTGCAGCTTCCTCTTCCTCTGCTCCAGCTTCCTCTTCCTGTTCAGCACCTGTTTAAAACAGTAATTTAGTCATGCAAAACAGTAATTTAGTAATGCACTTCGTGTCAGTATTTAGAATTGTATAATATTCTTATTCTTAATTACGAAAACAGCTTCTGAATCTTACCTTCCTCTTCCTCCTTTGTTTCTTCTTCTTCCTCCTTCTCTTCCGCTTCCTCTTCCTTTACTTCCTCCTCTTCCTCTTTCTCCTCCTCTTCTTCTTCTTCTTCCTTGGTAGGACTGGCAGCAGCTTCTTGAGCTTGACTGGATGTGATGGCCTCATGGGCTGAGAGGGATGCACTAACCAGGCGAGATCCAAACAGGTAGGGGGCACCAGAGCTCAGGGTTGACAGTGAGAACATGGGTCGGGAGTAGACAGGACCAACAGAGTAGGCACCAACCAAACCTCCCACACCCACATTGAAGCGAGACTCCTCCCCCTCAAGCAACTTCCTGCAAAAAAAACGGAAAAGATCATGTGATGAATTGGAAGCATTGACATTAATCCAAAAATCTGACCTTATATTAGTGGTTCTACCTGTAAGCAGCTATCTCAATATCAAGGGCCATTTTGACATTGAGAAGATCCTGGTACTCTTTAAGGTATCTCGCCATTTCATTCTTAGTGGCTCGAAGTTCATCCTCAAGGTCACTGATTGCATCCTGTGGGGAAGGATGGATGTCAAAATAATGATTTGAGAACTCAAATTACCCAAAATTGTGGTTACTAACACTAACCTGCATGGCAGCAATCTCTGTACTCTGCTTGTCCTCCACCTCCCTGAGCTGCTTCTCCAGAGACTCATTCAGGCCCTTGCAGGCATCAATCTCAAGGACACATGCCTGAAGTTGGCGGCGATATTCTCCCACTTCATCCTTGGAGTTCCTCACTGCGTCAGTGTGGTGCGCCACGCTCTCTGTCAGGTGGCCCATCTTCCCACGGAACCATTCTTCAGCTGACTGAATGTTCTTGGCTGCCAGCTTCTCATACTGGGCTCTGATGTCGCGTAGGGCACTGGACAGATCGGGCTTGGCAGTCTCCGCCTCAATGGCGATCTGGGCCCCATATTGAATCTGGGCCTGCAGCTCTGAGATTTCACCCTCGTGGACCTTCTTCAGGAACGCTAACTCATTTAGCAACGTATCAACCTTTTTCTCCAGCTCCACCTGAGCCAGAGTGCCGTCATCGGCCTCCTTGCGGGCCTCCAGAAGCCTGCCTTCGGTGTCCTCGCGGGCAACCACCTCTTCCTCGTAGCTGGCCTGCAGGCTCCGCAAGGCATTTTCCATACTCTCCCGGTGGCTCAGCGCAGCCTGCCTCTCCATGCGGGCCTCCTCAACGGCGGCTCTCAGAGCGCGGACCTCCTGTTCGTACAGGCCCCTCAGGCGGGAAGGCTCTACATGCCTCTGCCTCAGCAGGAGCAGCTCAGCCTCCAGGGCACGGTTCTGCTGCTCTAGTTCATGGACGCGCTCAATGTAACCTGCAAAGCGGTCGTTGAGCTCTTGCAGCTGGGCCCTCTCCTGAGTTCGCACTGCCCGGACTTCTGAGCTTACCTGGGCGGCGTGGCTGATGTCCATGTCCACAGAGCGGCCAGGGCTGCTCAACAGCAGACCGGCGGAGGTCCGACCAGGGGAGGCATAGTGGAGGCGGCTTGAGGAGAGAGAAGGGGGATGGGCAGAGAACGTGGTGCGAGAACGACCACGCTGAGAAACCCGGGGGCTGCTCTCCACATACCAGCGCTTGTAAGAGGACGAGTAGTAGGGGTCAAACCCGACGGCACTCATGGCTCCAAAGGACAAGCTGCTCTGTGCCTCAGTACCACAGTCAGCTCGATCAGCCTTCAAACACTGATCTGCTGCTCCTACCGCAGTCAGTGCAGCTTATATAGCCAGAAAGAAGCTCTGACGCAAGTGATTTTCTAAACTCTGACAATGCAGTATCAATAGCAGAGGGAGAGAGAGAGAGAGAGAGAGAGAGAGAGAGAGAGAGAGAGAGAGAGAGAGAGATATGTGTAGATGAGCAGAGGGAGAGAGAGAGAGAGAGAGAGAGAGAGAGAGAGAGAGAGAGAGAGAGAGAGCTATGTGCAGTTGAATGTGCATGTCAAGGAATATAATATAATTTTGTTAAGAAATTATTCGATTTTTACTCTGAAAATATCATAAAACAAAATGCTAAATTTATACGTTCATACACTCTGTGACTGCCACCAAGGGCATTATTTGCATAAGAAGCTATAATTAAGCAAATCATGCTTTGCATTGTGCCTCGTCACATTATTTTAAGATATTATTTAATTATGAACCTAATTATGGTATGTAAATGGCTCAAATATATACATACAACACGCAGCTTCCACTGCAGATACAGAGATGAAAGCTGGAGGAAGAGAGGAAGAGGGGAGGAGGTGGGCGTGGGGTTGGAAAAGAAGTGAGGAATGGTTACAGCTCTATTTTCAGTGCTTTACCTGTGGAAACACACCATCGCCTCTGCTAGATATGAGGGGTAGTACATACAATATGACACATGAACAAAAAGTGAATGTTTTTCCTAATGCAGACTGAATTGTCCGCCCCCCTTAATGTGTGTGCCCCCCCCTTAATGTGTGTGTGTGTGTGTTTGTGTGTCTAAATTAGGATTAAATAGTGTTTAAATAGCATTAACACTTTAATAACTAGTGATAATGAACTTCATAATATAACACAAATAAACTAAATTATTTTTTTTAATTGTAAACAGACACATATAAATGCTGCATAAACACATATGTTAATTTCTTTAATAAAACATTATATACAGTACATAATACTTTATGACATTAAGAAGTTCATTATAGCTAGCTATTAAAATATTAACAGGATACTTAAATCCTCAGCCTGGAAACTCCTGATGTACTCTACATTATGTGGCCTCTACATTCTCTCTCTCTACATTTGAGCTACAGTGTTTACTGATGGCCTCTAGCCTCTGAGATCTAAGGCTTACTCTGATCTTTGCACTTTTATTCCACACTTCTCAGTTTAAGAGTCATGTTGCTATTTTGAATCTCTTCACGACCTCTGCCCTTCGAGCAGTAGATAGATATCCAGTCCGCCCCCTTACAAATGAGAGTCAATAGGTAAGTTCAACTGTCATTCTGAAAGTGGAACACTGTGATTGGTTCAAAGCTGAATAGATATGACATATATGACAGGCCACATACCGGAATGCTATAAAAAGAGCAAAGCATAGGCACGCAGGGCTCACTGTCTGTAACAGAGTGTGTGCACAACAGCAAGGAGGGCTGTGTTTGGTGGGTTTAGTCTGGAAAATACTGTAGTGAAACCCAAATTCTTTCAAAATGGCTGCTGCTCATCGTCTAATGATTGTACGCCATGGCGAGAGCTCCTGGAACCAGGAGAACCGTTTCTGTGGCTGGTTTGATGCAGACCTCAGTGAAAAGGGTCTGGAGGAAGCAAAGCGTGGTGCTCAAGCCATCAAAGATGCAGGCATGAAGTTTGATGTGTGCTACACCTCCGTTCTGAAGCGCGCTATCAAGACTCTGTGGACCATCATGGAGGTCACAGACCAGATGTGGCTGCCTGTAGTGCGCACCTGGCGTCTGAATGAACGTCACTACGGTGGTCTGACTGGTCTGAACAAGGCAGAGACGGCAGCCAAGCATGGAGAGGAGCAGGTCAAGATAAATGTTAAACTATTTATATATAAAACTATTCATACTTTTAATTCTGGCATAATTCATTCATGCATGTGACACTTTACTTTTATGTCACTCATGTAAAAACTGATGGTGGCATGGCTGCAAGTTCGATCATGTTCCATTCCTCTTTTACCAGTCAAGACGATACAAGGGTCTGAAAGAGGGTGAGCTTCCCATCTGCGAGAGCTTGAAGGACACCATCGCTCGTGCCCTGCCTTTCTGGAATGAGGTTATTGTACCTGAGATCAAGGCCGGCAAAAACGTCATAATCGCAGCCCATGGCAACAGCCTCCGTGGCATCGTCAAGCACTTAGAGAGTGAGTATCATCCCACCAAGCATTTAGTTTAAAGACTATTTAAGGACTAGGGCGAGTGATGTGTTATATAATAAAACTGCAAGTTAGCTGAGCATATCAAGGAACAAGACAGGAACAGAAACATATAGCATTCAGAAACACATAACGTGTCTGACCACCATGCTTCAATGATCCCAGATGATACAGAGACTATTTATAGCCCTCATTTATACATAGAAGAGATTAGGAGGTTTCTGTTACAGGCACAACCTTTCAGCAGAAAGGTTCTGCATGCTCCCTCGAGAGCGATGCACTGTAGGAAGTAAAGGTCACAGGGGTCAAGGAAAGGTTGAGGCTTTGAAAACTCAATGTATGTGACATGATGTTCACCTGTGTCTACAGGCATGTCAGATGCAGCCATCATGGAGCTGAACCTGCCCACAGGCATTCCCAAAAGATAAATATTAAAAATATTAAGTAAATTTGACACACACACACACACACATATATATATATATTTATTATAATCATAATATATTTTATAAGATATATTGTATATTATAATATAATTAGTATATAATAAAAATAAATATGTCATAATAGCAGCCCACGGCAACAGCCTCCGTGGTATCGTCAAGCACTTAGAGAGTGAGTATCATCCCACCAAGCATTTAGTTTAAAGACTATTTAAGGACTAGGGCGAGTGATGTGTTATATAATAAAACTGCAAGTTAGCTGAGCATATCAAGGAACAAGACAGGAACAGAAACATATAGCATTCAGAAACACATAACGTGTCTGACCACCATGCTTCAATGATCCCAGATGATACAGAGACTATTTATAGCCCTCATTTATACATAGAAGAGATTAGGAGGTTTCTGTTACAGGCACAACCTTTCAGCAGAAAGGTTCTGCATTTTCCCTAGAGAGTGATGCACTGTAGAAAGTAAAGGTCACAGGGGTCAAGGAAAGGTCAAGGCTTTGAAACCTCAGTGTATATATGTGACAAGATGTTCACCTGTGTCTACAGGCATGTCAGATGCAGCCATCATGGAGCTTAACCTGCCCACAGGCATTCCCATCGTCTATGAGCTGGACAAGGACCTGAAGCCCATCAAACCCATGCAGTTCCTGGGAGACGAGGAAACAGTGCGCAAAGCCATGGAGGCTGTGGCCGCCCAGGGCAAGGTCAAAAAGTGAAGAGCTGACACAACCCAGAGACTGAAATATCCTGAACCTAAAAGAAAGGGGCGCATTATTGGACCCAAGTCTGTTTGAAGACCACCAAATGAATGAAAGTGAACACATGACATGGACAGGACTGTCACCCCTCCCCCCAAACATTCTCACATTTCACCACCATTTATAAACCCCCTTGTGTTGGACTGCCCCATTCTGACACAGGAAATAAAAGTGAGCACCATTTTGTGTACCTCCTTTTTTGCTTGAGTCATTCCTCCCCCTCTTCTTCCCTCTCTGCATTAATTCAGGGATTTCAGCAGAACGGTGCGCTGCTGTGTAAGCTGACCCAAAGGGCACACCAAAGAGGTTGCTGAGCTCAATTTGGCAGCCATCCACACTGTGGTGCAGTGGCGGCTCATCTAGCCACAGTTCTCTACGAGAGCCCACTGCACATGACGGCCCATAATGGCTACGGCATCCTGCCAGCACCACAATTAGCAGCAGCTCAGGTTTCCTGGTGACAAAAGGACAGGGGTGTGTGTGGATGTGCATGTGTGACGGGCTATGATTGGAAAAGGACAAAGTCGGAATTAGAGAGTCAAAAAATAAAAACTTATATTGCATGACTAAAAAATTAATAAAATAGTATAAATAGTATAAAATAGTAAATATAAATATATACATAATAGTGTTTAGATAGATAGATAGATAGATAGATAGATAGATAGATAGATAGATAGATAGATAGAAAATATTAAATCAAATAAAATAAAAATTGTATAAATATATAATAATGCATAATTGGCTTTTTATATACTTTTTATATATAAAATGTAAATAAATGTATATCTATTTTACCTGGCTTGGCAGCCGTCCACACTGTGGTGCAGTGGCAGCTCATCTAGCCACAGTTCTCTACGAGAGCCCGCTGCACATGACGGCCCATAATGGCTACGGCATCCTGCCAGCACCACAATTAGCAGCAGCTCAGGTTTCCTGGTGACAAAAGGACAGGGGTGTGTGTGGATGTGCATGTGTGACGGGCTATGATTGGAAAAGGACAAAGTCGGAATTAGAGAGTCAAAAAATAAAAACTTATATTGCATGACTAAAAAATTAATAAAATAGTATAAATAGTATAAAATAGTAAATATAAATATATACATAATAGTGTTTAGATAGATAGATAGATAGATAGATAGATAGATAGATTTATATATTATTATATATGTATA
>NW_015547689.1:3602910-3622520 GCF_001515605.1 Sinocyclocheilus anshuiensis
CATTAATTCAGGGATTTCAGCAGAACGGTGCGCTGCTGTGTAAGCTGACCCAAAGGGCACACCAAAGAGGTTGCTGAGCTCAATTTGGCAGCCGTCCACACTGTGGTGCAGTGGCAGCTCATCTAGCCACAGTTCTCTACGAGAGCCCGCTGCACATGACGGCCCATAATGGCTACGGCATCCTGCCAGCACCACAATTAGCAGCAGCTCAGGTTTCCTGGTGACAAAAGGACAGGGGTGTGTGTGGATGTGCATGTGTGACGGGCTATGATTGGAAAAGGACAAAGTCGGAATTAGAGAGTCAAAAAATAAAAACTTATATTGCATGACTAAAAAATTAATAAAATAGTATAAATAGTATAAAATAGTAAATATAAATATATACATAATAGTGTTTAGATAGATAGATAGATAGATAGATAGATAGATAGATAGATAGATAGATAGATAGAAAATATTAAATCAAATAAAATAAAAATTGTATAAATATATAATAATGCATAATTGGCTTTTTATATACTTTTTATATATAAAATGTAAATAAATGTATATCTATTTTACCTGGCTTTGAGACAGTTGCTGAAATATATTATGCGGGTCATTGGATTGGTGCTGGTCTAGAGCAATTTTATTTTAATCTATACATTCATCCAAAAATGAAAACTTATATTACCAAAAATAAAATAAAATAAAATATTAAATAAAATTTGTATACATATATAATATCATATAATTGCTTATTATATATAATTATATACATATATTTTTTTAACCATATAAATTTTTATATTAATTTGTATCTATTTTACCTGACTTTCACATAGTTTATGCTGATTTGGTGCTGGTCTTACTGATCGATGATGTTGCCATGTTGTTCAGTAATTAAAATGGTCTTTCTAATTAAGCTGGGTGTCCAACTAAGTAGTCTGGAAGGGCTGCCAGCATATCAGAATCCTAAACACAATTTAGGATATGAGATAAAACACAAATAAGCTTTTAGCGAGCCATCAAATTTTAAATGCAGCAATTTTAAAGGCAGTGCTACAAAGGGCAAAAATTATGCAGAGAAAATCATGTTGCAGTAAACTATGCTGTTACTATACTGTTAAACAGTGACCTGGTGCAATGACACAATTTATCTAAAAGAATTGGTGAGTGTCCAAACTGCTTTACTAAATCAACCCAATACTGCCATCTAATGTTTAACATATAGCATTACATAATATTCTGGTCCGTCATAGAAAGTACTGGGAGTAAATTCGTTTTAAATTTTATACGTTTTATTCCAAATCTGTTTGTGTAATCTTGGTTTATAGAGAGGGCCATCATGAACTAGAGAGCCAAAACAAACACGGTTAACTAGCAAGCAACAAAAAGTGGCATCTACCCAATTACAATAAATGTCTTTAAAAAATAAACTTCTTATGCCTGTTTATAGGTTTCAGTCTTATAAAACTAGATTTGTTTGGCCAAAAAAATGTTTTGAATTGTAAAGTTGGCTAATTACCCAGTGTAAATTCATACAGTAAAGCATGTGAGTCCATTACAGTAAGGATGTTTTCATGGGTTATAGTTCACAGAAAACCACAAAAGCTCTTACTTCCTCTTAGTAAATTCTTATTTCCACAGTTAGTTCTGGTCAAAATGTCTTACCGTTCTTGTCAGGTGGAGTCATTCTTGTTGAAGACAAGAATTCTCTCCTCAGGCACAGAGTGAATGGGTTAGGTTGACTTCAGGAGTGGTGAGATGTTTCTACATGTTGCTCTGGTGAGCGGATTCTTGGAACTCACTTGCTGTGATGTCTCTCACTTGGTTTCCTCAGATTCGTTGTATTTCAGTCCTGTGTGAAAGTCAGATATTTTGGTGACTATTATACAAGTCCAAATGCCTTTGCTGGTTATGGCCCTGGTAGCATATTCTCAATCTATATTAGTTTGACTCTAAACTATGTGTGCATTAATAATATGTAGGCTACTTAGTTATTTTTTTACCCTGTAAACTTTTGTCCAGCACTACTTAAATATTAAGACAGAAATGTTTATTTCCCTCCATTTAATAGCAAAATACAAATTATGAAAACAAGACCACCATCTGAAAAAAAAAACAGATACACTGTATCCTGTTCTAATAGTGTACTGTTTGAGAGATTGTTGTTCACTCCAATATAAATTAAAGTTATTTATTTATATATATATATATATATATATATAAAATAAATAACTTTAATTTATATTGGAATGAACAACAATCTCTCAAACAGTACAGTATAAATTAATAGAGTGAATGTTGTTGCAATCCTTTGATAATTCAAAGGTTAAGCATCTTAAATCTTTTAAATGTTTTGAAGGTTAAATCTTTTTGAAGAAAACAAAAAACTATTGCTTACCATAACAGAGAAGGGTAGGATGAGGAGGAGCAATTGAAATGAAAACACAGTATATAAACAGATCTCTAAACATAATAGCTTGTATAAAATAATTGCTACCTTGGTGTAGCCCAATATTTAATTTGAGTGTTAGAGATCTTACTTATTTAAAGAGAAATTCTCTTTGCAGCACTGGTAAAAACAGAGGGCCATAGCCCTGTAATTATTGATTGATTACTGATTGATTATGCCTGTGGGTCACTGAGCGCGCTGTGGATGATTATTTGTGTCTGGGTGCAGGAGAGAAGAGAGAAGTGTTGAAAATAAAATATTATTATTATTATTATTATACGCGTTTAACGTTTCTTCTGCCGAAACAATATAACTCTTAAAGATATGTAACATAAGTTAAGATAACAGATGTGGTACAAGATGTTTTTGAGTTGTGACTGACTGGAACATTTTCTTTCACCAGCAGATGGCGATATTTCTAAAAGATTAGTCATGTAGTAGCAATATCGCGAGAATCACGAAACGAGATTTTTCGTTTGCAAATTTGGCACTTTGTCTGTTTTACTCGCGAGTTGGGGAAAAAAGGAATGTTTTCTATTAAAAAAAAAAACAATTCTGAAAAGCATTCTGCTTGGAAACCTTAATGTCTATGGCTCCATAAATACGAGTCTCAAAAACTCATGAAAAAACTGTTGCCTTAAATACTAGAGTACAAAAATAAGACGTTAGTGTGTTAGTATTTCTTCAGTATTGCTGGATCTCAGGTGTTATGGGCGCTATATAAATTAAACTAAGTCATTATTATCTCCACCTCTTGTGATATTTAATAACCCAGGCTGGGTGTTTAAATGCTATGTTTAGATTAATACTTTTTTTTCATAGGCTATAGAAGTTATCTACAAGTCTAAAGATTTGTCAGTTGTCAGTTATTGTACCACAGCTGATGATGCCAGTTTATTCTTATTGACTTTTCAGTCATCAGACTACCATCTATCCAGCCCTGTTATTTCTCACATTGGATACATTGTATAACACTGCTGTTCAGTGTTCACTGGTTACTGGCTATCTATATATTGTACAGAATTGCTTTAAACCTGCTGATTGTAAAACATTATCCTCATTTTAGTTTCTCATTAGGTGAGGGCACAGGGTATATAGAGAGAGAAGCAGAGATAAGCAAGGTCTCAGGGGCTTGAATTAAGTCCAGGTTCTGACTCTATATCTGACCCAGATCCCACGGAGAGCCAGTGGGGAGTCACGATAACTCAACATGGCCTCATTTCCACAGCAGAAGGCAGTGGCGTATGTCCTGTAAATGTTTGATCATCAGCCATCCCAAATGGGGCGTGAAGATTCTGGAAGGGATCAGGATTGATTTAGACAACACAAAGACAAAGACAACATTCTGGTAACATTTAATAGAAGCAGGAGCGATGATTAAATATACTGTTCAAATGTTTCTCATGATGTGTTAGAGTAGCCAAAGAAGTGAAATATGATGGTTTGGCATCACCAAGAGAATTGCAAACAATTTCTTTTAATTTGGTATTTTAAAAGTATTTTAACAGAAAAATTATAATCAAACTGATTAAAATAATAATAATACATACATACTTTACACATTTTTCAAGCTTCTACTGACATTTCAGTAGTTAAAATAAGATGATACTAAGAAACGTACTTTTTTGGTTGTTCCGAATTATTAAGAATTATTAATGTTCTTAATAATTACATTGCACAGATGTGGTGAAGGTTCAGCTGACTAAAGACTAAATATAGGACATCGGTGCTTCTGCTGTTCTGTGCACACAGATTATTTTTGCACAGATTGTCTGTTAGATGAGGTTTACCTTGCAGCACCTTAACAGAAAAGATCAATTGAAATGCAAAGTGATTATAGAACACATCTTTATGTTTAATTTTTCCATATTTCAAATGTGCCATTTTATGCTGATATTGGGGCTGTCACTTTAAGAGTGAGCCAGACACTCATTACAAGGAATATTATGAATAGAGGACTTGTATTTCAGTTGGAAGAAACAGTATGAGATTAAAAATAGATTAATTTAACACAAACAAGTAACTTTTCACTTCACTTGAGTCATTTGGATTACTTGTGGAATATTGTGATGTTTTTATCAGCTGTTTGGACTCTCATTTTCACGGCACCCATTCACTGCAGAGGATCCATTGTTGAGCAAATGATGTAATGCAAAATTTCTCCAAATCTGTACTGAATTCTGATGAAGAAATAAACTCATCAACATCTGAGGGCCTGAGAGTGAGTACATTTATTTTTCATTTTTTTTAGGTGAATTATTCCTTTAAAAGACTGACAAGTCAATTATATGTAATAAATCTGGAGTCTAATTTGCAACTTTTTCTCATATAGCATTACTTTTACTTTTGTATCTCTTATTCAACTGACATAAAGTCTAAATCACCTTCTACAAGCTCCCTAAAATATATATCAGTAAATAAATATCGAAGCCCAGCAACAATTACGCAATTCGCTTTATTTTTAGCTCCTCCATTGCAGTGTCTGTCAGGCTTCCAAAATGGAAACACAGTCCTGGGGTAATGGTTTGATGCTGTCAAGCTTATCTGCACTTGTTTGTGACAATCTTTAGACCAACACAATCATCTAAAAGCCATGAGCAAAGGCCTTGCAAATAACAATTAGCTGGCTTTAAAGAGTGACTGTATTCTCACTAACAAAACCTGGCATTTGATATATTTCAAAAGGTTATATAATTTTAAATTAATTTTTAGGACTGATTACAGGTTTAAACAAAGAGATCACTTTTAAGGTGAAGTGAGTAATTTCTACATCACCATAACAGAATTTCATTCCTCCCATCTCTCATCATTTACATTGAATCAAGAAATGTTGATATGTCCGCTTATAGTCACTCTTTTGACTATTGACATAAACTAGTCTGGTTCAGTTTGCAGCTTATTCTGGCTAGGAACCACCCATTTTGTATGGGAAATACCAGATTTGTAATCTACTTAGCTGTAAATGTGACTCATCACACTATAGCCTTAAGAAAATGATAGAGCTGCTCAAACAGACTGGAGACCCATTTGTTACTGTTATAGCGGCAAAGAAATGACACACTTTACCTTTAAATAATCCTTATCTGGCCTCCAGGTTGTTGTCTACAGACTTTCCCCCAAATATTCCTTTGTCAACAGTTGCTACACAGTGCCCTCAAATAGCTGAGGGAGATTGCCATGATGAATCCATGCCAACAGACAAGGAAACACAAGCAACTACTTGGGAAAAGAACCTGAGCCATGAAGAACCCATTTTGCACGTCATCACATAACCATTTTGTTGTGATAATGATGTTGATGCAAACATTACATCAAGGTCACAGACATATATACTTAAAAAGAAGGGTTCTTGATTTACTGAAGAAAAAAAAGCAAAGCTTGGCCTTCATAACTTTCTCTAGGTCATCATAGCATAGGGTTTCTTTTTTTGGACACTTCATTAAAATTCTTTAATTATGTCTTGTCTCCAGAGCACAGTCACAATCACAACTGCTAATAAAAATTCGTAACCAACCTCTTGTTCCAGATACTGAACAGTCTCTAAACAGGCTGTTACGTCACCATTTGGGTGAACAAAATGTCTGTAGAAACAGAAGCTTTGAAATGACCCACTTTAGGACTCAGAAGTCTCCAGAATGATATTTGAACTTCTGTTTACAAGGTTCCCATTAAGAGATCGTTCACCCAAGAATTTACTCACCCTCAAGTCGTTCCAAACCTGTACTTGTTTATTTTTTATGCTGAATTTAAAGTATGTTGGCAGAATAGGTGATGGTAGCCACCGACTTCCACTGTTTGGTTACCAACATTTTTCAAAGGTTCATCTCGTGTTCAACAGCTGAAAGAAATTCATAAAGATTTGAAACAACTTAAGGGTGAGTAAATGATGACAGATTTTTCATTGTTGGATGCGCTATCCCTTCATCTACTTTTTTTAGGATTCAATGTAGCAGAAACTGCTGGGATGGATATTCATTTGTATGTCTGGTACCAATCTTTAAAATTAGGATGTAAACAATAACACGTAATAACTAGAAAAAAATTGTATTCACTATGTAAATGTCCAAAACGTTTTATATATTAAATACTATGATATTTCCATTTTTGAAAATCACTATTTTACACTCCCCTAATATTTCCAGGTTTTCCATAACCATGGCAAGTCCATATACACAAAGTTGGTCATACACTCAGAGAAGTAGACATAAATTTTATTTACTCGTTCTGTACATAATGGGTAATACCAGCACGGGTGTTAACCATGGGAAATATTATTAACACATGTAAATGTAAGAAAATAAAAGGCACAAATTTTCATCTTAAACGAATGAGACCAATAAAAGAAACAATAAACAGTAATACTGTTAAAGCCTTAGAAAAAAGGGAAAAACTTACGTATTTGAAACCTTAAATTATCTGAGCTCTTCTAAAAGATATGGGTTGGTCTATTGCAATATGAATGTTTAGCCTTAAATTGATGCTAGGGATGTAAACCAGACAAAGGTGAATTAATTTCAAAAAGGAAAAATAAAGAAAATCAACAGACAGAAATAAAAGACATGACATGAAGCAGCATTTAACCTAAGAGGGAAATCCCTCTTGGCCAGAAGGTCATGCACAGAGGCCACCAGCAGGCTTTTTAAAATCCCTTTTTAGAAAACGCCAGTTTATTTCAACACACAGTAAATGATTGATTCAACACCTGGCTAATAAAAGAAACTCAATACAGATGGACAAAACATAAAAGTTGTGTTTATGTCAAGTTACTGTGTCAAAATTGGGCAGAAACCGTCAAAGTTATAGCAGAGAACTTGTGATGTGCAGTAACAGTCAAGAAATGGAGCAAGATCCAGATTTTACTGACACCTTTACTGAATGGGACAATCAGACACTGAATCCAGTCCTCCAGAGTTGAGCTCATGATTGCAGCACAGCTGACATTTCCAGCTTGTCCAATGAAAAAGATGAGGTGCGTTTTTACTCTCCCCAGACCCAATCTCGCATCTAAGGCATCACAACCAGATGCTAAAAGATCCACAGACAAGCCCTTCACCATTCAAAAGATCCCCCGAGAGTCTAGCCACAACCATCTAGCTACACTACTACTGCAATTTACAGAGAAGTTATTATGGCACAAATAAAAAGGCTACAGTAGACTAGTCCCACATACTAGTTGAGGAAAAAAAATTACTTTAACTGGTGAGTCTGCTTCTAAGGTCAATCAGGAGTGGTGCAGTTGTTGCTACTCTAAGAACCTGCCACTGCAATACCCTACCTTTATCTTCAAGTCATGGCTGTTACCAAAGGTCAGTATCACTAGGATTCTGTGTAACAAAATGTAACAAAAGACAAAATAAAAGTTCAATTTTAAGTGAACAGTTGGCAATCAAACCAGAGGGTATAATGATCCTCATTTCCCTTTCTTAACACAACATATTTAAGCTAGCAAAAGTCAAAGTTAAAGACAGAAAACTGCATGAGAGTGGCAAGAAGGCTCAGGTCACGTTGGAGGACTCATTTCACCTTGTCACAGGTACAGATGGCCGATGAGTGGAAATAACAGAGTATTAAAGGCAGAAACAAAAACAAAAAAACACTGATTCGCCTGTAACCAGGTGAGGGGGATTAAGAACCGTTTGATTTCGGAGCTGTAAACAGTCAGAAGCCACGCAAATGGTTTGCTTGAGAAATGCGTCACGGCTGAGCCCCAAGGCAGGCAAGCGTAATACCGGTGGTGACTTGATGGGGCGGCCGGCGAGCTGAAGGGGTGCTGACAAGCACATGGACCAGATCATTCGTTCTCATCTGGGTTTTGGGGGTCCAATATTTTCACATGGGTGAAAGGGAATAAACCTCTCCGGCCATTTACCTCCCCTTCCCACTGACCGCTGATGTTCATCCTAGTCACTTTCACAATGTCGCCCACCTGTAAGGAAAAAAACAAACAACGTACAGGTCTTTTAAAGCATTTAGAATAGAGAAAAAAATGGAGAGTATGGTATTCACATTATTTAGTATGACAGAAAAATTCTATTGGCTTCTTAAAAAGCGCTGCGAAAGCTCTGAGATTTCATAAAACCCATAATCTATCAAATTCAGGGAAAGCCTGGGGAAAAGATTATGTCCTACCCACCAGAAATCATATCTAAGGAACAAAATATTTTTCAAAGATATGGAAATCCTCTGAGTGCATAAAGCAGTACAGAGTTATCGGTTTACACCTGTTAAAACTGATGAAAATATCACTCTTATCTAAAATCATTACTGAAGCATGTTAAGCATTATAAAACCATTATAAAATTATCCTTTTGACACCAATTTTACAGGACTCAGCATATTAACCAACATGCTTCAAACAGCTGTTCTAAATCAGACCCTTTTGCATTAGGCCATAACAAACTGGCATAATCCTTGCTTTCATATACAGCTGCACTCATATGTGAAATACAGCAGACAGATGGAAAAATTGTGTACAAAACATACAAAAAAATAAATAAAAAATGACAATGTAAATACACATCCATGAGTTTCTCAACCTTTTTTCTGCACCTTCCTGAATCAACTGGCACATTCTCAGGCTGACTAAGACATAGCTTATGTAATGTTTTCTACAAATGAACAAGGCCTTGCATGTAGAAACGGATAGAGGAGTGCTGGAACTTGCCAGGTGGGATGACTAAGTATGGAATTTCATTCTAGACACTGAACAAACCAACAATAAATTCTACACTGATTTGGACAAAATAATAAAGCCTCCCCACTCAAAACTGAACTGTAACTGAGCCTCTGTGCTACAGTTCTTAGAGATGTGCGGCCCATGCAAATTGCAAACTATGAAAAGTAAAAGTAAATGAAAATGGTTTAATGCATTAAAAACCTATTCTAAGCACAGGAAGAAACACTTTGGATATTAAGCTTTATTTTTCACTAACAAGTCGATAGCTCTGTCTAAGGAAAGTCCCTCAAAAACATAGAACTGAGCAGGCAAATGTGTCATCAAGAGAAAATATTGGTCATTTCACATTTCCATGCTATCAGCACCATCTGACCAAAAGTAATGAAGGGTAAAATACCTTTAAATGTGTAATCACTGCACCAGCTAAATCTTATGAACCATAGAGAAATAGCTTCATTAGGTGTCTATGGCAGCCAGTACTGCATCTTTTACATTGCTATAAATCAACCAATCAATTAGCCAGCAAAAATCTATGCTTACTGAATAACCTTTGGTAATTAGTAAACTGAAGGAAAGAAATGAAGGTATGGGTTTTAGTGGGCATAAGGCTGCTCATATCATCCCTCATCAATAAAACAACAGAAACGTGCAGATTCACCTCAGCTGGTGCTAAATGCAAATTTTGGTTTATGGAAATCCATAATTTAGTTACCTACCTCCAATGCTAAGGCAGTCTTGTCATATGCACATGGCACTCGTTTCTGGATCGCCTTCGCCAACACTGGCCCGTTCTGTACAGAAGGTAGTGGGTTGATGACAGCACCGGGTGTGATGGAAGGAATGGGTGATGGAGTCTGAGGCTGAGCATAGGCGTGTGCTGGCTCAGGGATGCCATAGCTATTGGAATTGCGTGAACCATGGCCAGGCTGACCGGGATGAGGCGAAGGCCTCACCAGTTTTTCTACGTAGGGAACAGGAATCATGCCTACTCTGCCTTCTTTGTTCTTGGCACTCCACCACTGCTCCTCAGGCTTGTCTAGAATAATTAGGATTTCACTCTTCTTGAAAGGAAGGTCTTCAGCATCGCTACCAGTGAAGTCATAAAGAGTCCGCACATACTCCTGGTTCTCATCTCCGAGTCCCCCGGATGGCTGAATAGGAACACTGGGCAGAGGGGTACTGGGGTACCTGTAATACAATGATGAAAGTATTTTTAGAATTGAATCATCAAGAACAAAATGAGGATTTTTAACAGCACATCAAAGGGGAAATGCTTAAATCCACTTCTTGTTAGGCAGTTCGTCTTTTGTAATATCCAATCCACTATTGAATGTGCACTTTCACATGTACAGTTAACTTCCTGGTATCTTGAATAGGAATGACTGAATTTCTTTTTAATGCACCGCTCAATGAGAACATTTTAAAACATACAGGAAGGAAATTCAGGGGAATTACAGTTATGTTCAACTAGGGCTGTGCGATATGGACAAAAAAAAAAAATTCGCGATTTCTTTTATTAATTTTGCGATTTCGATTTTAATCACGATTTTGACACACACAGACATGCTTTACAGTCATAAATGCATTCAGTGTGAATTTGAAACATATTTCCAAAAGAAAACCAATTAGAGCTTTATCAAAAAAGCTGTAACATGTCTCTAGAACAGACATAAGGCAAAATAATCACTAAGTAAAGGTGCAACAAAATGTCTCTAGAATAGACATATGGCAGAAAAAAAAAAATCCCGTCCAGGGATTTTTTTTGCCATGCATTGGTCATAGAGCTCTTTGTGGCGTTGCCTCAGGTGTTGAACTAGATTTGTTGCACCAAGTTCACACGTACTCCGTCTGCAGTGCGTATACAGTATGTGAATGTGGCGCAGAAGCAGCACGGACTCATTTTGCTTTCGCACAGGACGTGTTTGCAGTCTGCTCCTGATCCGCGGCTGTTTACCACAAACGCAACATTTATCCATTATTTTGATTTCAAAATCGTGCTATAAAGCGATTTAGAAATCGCGCACGCTCAAATCGGGATTTTATGACGATTTCGATTAATCGCACAGCCCTATGTTCAACTGACCACTTTCATCTTGACAATAATAATATGAGGATAAGAATCAATGTGAAGAACAACCAGCAATGCTACGACAAGCTGTTTTAACAGTTAATCATTAAAACCAGTAACACCTTTTTTATGGCCACGTTCACACAGCAGCAGAATACGGTTGCCAATCCTGTATTTGAGTCCTTAATACGGTTACGTTCACACACACAGTTCGGTTATTTACAGGTGTCACAACCGCATTCTGTAACCGAACTCACACCCGTAAATTTTCAGGACTCACAACCACATTCTCGGTACACACGCACGTTGTGAACGGAACAGACTGGACAACTAGTTGTCTGTCACATCATACAGTGCGAGAGGGAGCCGCTCTGCCGCACAAACACGTGTCTACCGTGTGTTGCGTGTTTTCATGTGTGTTTTCAGTAACTTACAGAGCCCGTCAGTTTTGTGTTCTGCACGCGAATCAAATGCTCCGCTCTCCACCCAAATTTAAAAGCTGTTGTTGGTTAATGAAGATTTGACGAATGAACTCGCGGCTCAATTGTACTCTTGTCGTGTCAGAAAGTGACAAGACTTTCAGTTTTATGGACGTCGCCCTCTTTGATTTTACTTTGGTCACTATCGCTATGGTTACTGGTAAGGAATACGGGCTTGACTCCCGTTGCACGTTCATACAGACAGTATTCTAAACACAACTGTAAGCTGCAGTGAGAACGGGACATTTCGAGACTCACACCTATAAAGAAAATGTGGTTGTCAATCCCAAAAACTGACAGTGTGAACCAAGTCTTTTTGTTAATAGTATTGTATAATCACTAGTATGTAAGGTAAAAGTGATCAGTACCTTTCCAAATTTGCTGTAAGCATATTAGCTGGTGAAGATTTCTAATGATGCCAATTTTGGATGGCCATACAAAACTGCCAAATATTATTCTCATACTGTAATAAATAAGATCACAACATGTAATAGTTTTGTATTTTGTCTGTTAAACTGAATACATGGCTTTAACTAACCACGTGACTTGTATATATAAATGTATATTATTGCCATATGGACATTTTCTTAATTGTAACATTGAATCTGCAGTTTCTGTGAAGCTAAGCAAACAGTTTTTGTTAGTTACAAATTGCTGCTATTTCAGTTTTACTATTATTAATTCATAAGATACCGAGACTTACAAGATACTAGCAGCTTTCCCAATTGTAACTAGTAATATTTCTTACCTCACTAGTTACAACTTCTTTTTACTTGTCATATTTAATCATTTAAAAAGTGGACATTCTGATTGTTTAATAAAAAAAAAAAACTTGTTAGCAGTTGTAGTAATACACTAGTACTAAGTAACTTTGTTACTAGTAACTAAAACAATTTCCAGTACCTAAGAACTACTTGTCACTACTGACAGTGACTAGTTTCAGCTAGCATCAGTGCTATTATGATTCAGTACAAGTATCTAACGAGATCCTAGTTAGTTTTAATGAATGAATGTTTAACCGGCTTGCCACAGCAAATAAGGGGAGGGAAGTGTACATCAGTGAGAAGAGGGGTGGATGATGTGACAATGTCAAAACGAAATGAAGCTCTTAACGTTACCTTGGTGCTGGCTCTATCAGGGTGGTCGTATCCAGATAATGTATTTTATAGAACTCCAAAAGGCCAGGTAGATTATCAAACTCTTGGTCACCTATCTTGAATCTCTTGTTTGGCAAAGAGTTGATGATATAGTGAGAAACTTTGGAGTTTTCGGACACTGACAGTACATAATCACCAGGACAGGTGGAGGAATCTCGCACCAAAAACATCCCGTGTCTCTGTCCCTGTACCCTATTCTGCGCCTCCTGTCTCGAAACCGGCCCGAAATACCAGCTGGCTCGGTCCGAGGAGTCGAACCGTGCAGACGACATGTTTGCTCAAAATACAACTGTAGCTGATGAATTCGAAGAAAACAGAAATAAGCAATAAATTAAAACAACAAACGCCTATTCTTACAAATGACCAAACGCTTTTTGATCCGACAGTCCTACTGAACCGCAACCTGACGTTTGACCGGACAGGCTGCGACTGGCGTCAACCAACTTTGATGCATCGCTAAATTTCCCCCAACACAAGAATCACGACGGGCTTAGAACAGGATTAAACAACCCCAAAAGTTCGCAAAGAACCCAAAAAACGCGTGTTTAGAATTAAAGTTCCCCTTTCCGCTCTCTCTTCCGTGAAAGCAGCTGTAGCTTATGAGACAATATAACGCATTAGCCAGCTAGCCGTCTTCAGTCACAGTCCGCTCAAGATGAGGCACACAACGCCATAATATGTTAATAAATCGCTCTGCATGACGATTAAAGGCGACATATGTCGGTCACGTCCAACAACGAGTCCTTCTTCGTGTATTACACCAAAGTACGGAAGAGTTTTGTCTCTTATTTAGACTCCCAACAGACTTCGAAGGCTGTAACAAAAATGGCGGCCCGCAACACGTCTTCACACACAACGAATTCTGAAATAATCTCTCAACAGAAAGTTTCCCTCCTTGCGCTGCGCTTCCCTATATGAGGCACGACGCTGCCACGCAACAAGACGACCAAGAGGATTTTTTTTTGTAATTTCTGTTTGTTGTGTTTTCTGTTCCTTCTCAGGATTGGTGTAAAAGCTGCTTCAGTTCCCCACACCGTCCGAGAAATGGCGTCTGGAGGGCGGATCTGCGCGCGCTCCCGGTCTGTCTGATCACCCGTCCGTCACAAACGCCTCGAGCGACTGTTACTTAAAAGGAAGAATAAAATGAGTGGCGTGCAGAGGCGCGGTATTTCAAAAGCTCTGAACCGCGGATAATGAGGAATATAAGGCACTGACTAGGAGATTGTATAGCTAGTGTGAATAATAATGTGAAAGTTGTAATTTGCTATAGTTGTGGTCGAATTTTGGATGGCCCACATCTCATCTGGAGACCTGATGTTGACATGGCAGTTGAGGTGTAAAAATACTTTTTCACTAGGCCTACTTAAATAAAAGTATGGATATTGTGTGAAGATTTTAAGTAGCATATAGCCAAAAACGTTTCTACGTTTAACTGTAGGCTACTTAAGCCTAATTTAAAAAGGTTTAAATAACATTTTAATGAGTAAAAAAAATAGGCTATAATTTTTGTTTTGAAACAATAGCTATATTGTTTTGTTTGAATAATAAGTATAAAAGTGCTTTCACATTTAGCATTGTTCTGCAAAATTTCACGACGAAATCCAGTCTAAGGAAGTTATCGTTTTTGGTGTGAATGGGCCTTAACTAAATGGTTTTAATAACTGTTATAATTGTATAAGAATTGGGAAGTCCCCCACAACTATAATGATAAAGACACAGAGGAACGAAATCATTGGAATCACTTTCAGAACTATTTTTGCCCCATCTGATGAATGATAAAAACATTGACAGCCAATCAGAATCCACCTGGATTCAAATGGCAGATGACAAAACTGCAGAGTGCACTTAGAATAAACAGAATGTTATTGTGTTGGTGCAGACACTAATATAGTTATAATTATGGTGTGAACACTGACAGACCTTTATTCAGAAATTTTACACCACTGGATATGAACAAATGGTTTATTATGTTGCACAAGTTTCTGGATAACATTTCCTTAGTCATCCTAAATACAAAAAAGAAACCGCAATTATACTGAAATCATTTTACAAGATTGCCAAATTCAAGGATTATTTCCTTTTCTTCCTTTTAAAAAAGAAGAGCTATTTACAATGACGGATGAAACTCCAACTTACGCATAGCCTGGCAACATCACCTCAAGTCTTGAATGTTAATAAATTCAGAATTAATTCATAATGTTTTGCATCTCCAGTTCTCAAACCTTCCTTGGATCAATGGTGCAACAATTTCGTCTGACATTATCAAAAGAGAAACCTTCTAACACTCCTGCAAGGTGGAAATTAATCTGAATGGACACATGAGTCTTTGCTCAAGTAGACACACACACACACACACACACACACACACACCAAGTGTACAAAACGTCAGAGATGGAGTCACAAAGTAGTTGCTTGCCAGATCAAACAAAGCCAAAAATGCCTTACAACTAGTGAACCTACTGGTAAGGCCCTACAAAAACTGTATAGCTTTTGCATGAATTAGCACACATTTCTGAATATTACACACACCCTCAATGCTTCAAATTCCTTTCAAAACCAGAGGATACTGAATCATCAGTAGTCACACTCTGACACTGTTATACTGCTTTAATACATCACATCCTTTTCAAAGATGTGCTCATTGTTTAGGCAAGAACAAAAGTCAATCAAAAAAAATATTTTTTTTTAGTTATTATATCATATACTGATATCATATACTGACCCATCAGTCTCCCTGGCAACTTCTGCTCACTTAAAGTTGCAGCGGTTTGTCAAGAATATGACCAGAATGTAGTGTATTTGTCACACAACTGTGAGTCTTAAAGTACAATTGTCAACCAAAGTTACAGGGCCCTGATGCAACAAGGGGTAGCCTAAATGACACGCTCAAATTCTCTCAGCAAGGACTTGAATGTTCAATTGCCTGCCATCAACATTCAGTATTACTGATCATGGCCATCAAATGAAAAGGACTAATTAATACAATACTACAGTAAGTGAAAATACAGTGAACTTTGTGCAAGAAGCCAACATTCAACCAATGTGTGAAAAATGCGGAAGGAAGTTTTTTTTTTTCTTTCTTCATTTGACATGTCACCCCTGGCTTGTCTGTCTAATAACCACACCCCAGCGCTAACACATATCTGAAAATGAAAATAAAAGTCAGTAATGGTTAACTAAATTGTGCCACCATTGAGTTCATGTCAGAATTATAGTTAACTAAAAAAACTAAAACCATCAAATACACTTTTGTTACTTGAAATGTAAAATATAATGAAATATAAACATGTAAAACATTGAAACTTATTTTATTAGTTGCCAAGGCAACATTTCTTGTTTTCATTTAGTTTGTCTTAATAAAAGATAACTTCCTAAAATAACTACTGACAAAAAAATTTTAAAACTACATATTGAAAAATACAAAAATATAAATGACAAAAACACAACAAAATTATTAAAATGGTCACTAAAATGAAAATGGAATATACAACAACTAAATCAAAATACTAATAAAAGCTATAATATCTCGCAGTGATACTATATCAACACAGATACATTAATGAAGAAATCAAAATAATCTTCAGCCATGATATAAATTATATTCAATTTGACACATGCCACGCCACGGGTCTATCTATCTATCTATCTATCTATCTATCTATAGAACGGACTTTGAGAATATCCGCAGCAGCACTCTCCGTTCATCAGTAGTTGTAGGTGTTGCCTACTTGTTTTAAGAAAGCCAGGCCCATTTCCGCGAATCGGTTCTTTCGAACAGTTAATTTCAAAGAACCGTTCCATGGCAATCACGTCACCCATAAACCAGGGCTGCGTTCAGCCCTTACAAAAACGGTGAAAAACGTTTTTTAAACGGAAACGATGGTGCGTTGAACACCCTGTTCTCGCTGCTCTGAAACAATATGTGTTGTGAAATGCGTTATATAAATAAATATGAATTAAACTGAATGAGCCATTGCATTGTTGTTGTATTGCATTTAGAAGATGGACCTATAAATATGACATATGTGACTATACAGTTGAATAGGCCATTGCACTGATTGCCCAATTGGAGGCGCAAAATCTCATGAGGTCATATTTCCAGTGCACTTGACTGTAACCACGCACATTTTTAGACATTTTTACTGTAGCATTTTAAGTTATGGACCCATACATTTGGAAGATATGACAATACAATAACAGGAAAAATAGCATTATTGCCCCAAATGGTGGCGAGGTCATATTCCCAGTGCACTTGACTGTAACCACGCACATTTTCAGACATTTTTACTGTAGCATTTTTAAGTTAGGGACTCATAAACTTGGCTGATATGACGATACAGTAACTGGAGACATTGCATTATTGGCCCAATTGGTGGCACTATATCTCAGCATCCTTTGAGGGTGCGTTAAATGTTCGACTGAGGTCATATTCTCAGTGCACTTGACTGTAACCACGCTCATTTTCAGACATTTTTACTGTAGCATTTTGAAGATATGGACCCATAGGTTTGGCAGATATGACAATACAATAAGAGGAGAAATTGCATTATTGGCCCAATTGGAGGCGCTATATCTCAGCATCCTTTGAGGGTGCGTTAAAAGTTCCACTGGGGCCTTATTCCCAGGGCCCTTGACTGTTACCATGCAAATGTTCAGATATTTTTACTGTAGCATTTTTATGTTATGGACCCATGAACTTGACTGATATGACAATACAGTAACTGGAGAACATTGCATTATTGGCCCAATTGGAGGCGCTATATCTCAGCTGCCTTTGAGGGTGCTTTAAAAGTTCCGCTGGGGCCTTATTCCCATGGCCCTTGACTGTTACCATGCAAATGTTCAGATACTTTTACTGTAGCATTTTTAAGTTATGGACCCATACATTTGGCAGATATGACAATACAATAACAGAAAAAATAGCATTATTGCCCCAAATGGTGGCGCTATATCTCAGCTTCCTTTGAGGGTGCGTTAAAATTTCTACTGTGGTCTTATTTCCAAGGCACTTGACTGTAACCACGCACATTTTCAGACATTTTTACTGTAGCATGTTTAAGTTATGGACCCATAAGTTTGGCAGATATGACTATACAGTAGGAGAAATTGCATTATTGGTCCAATTGGAGGCGCCATATCTCAGCTGCCTTTGAGGATGCGTTAAACCTTACACTGGAGCCTTATTCCCAGCGCCCTTGACTGTTACCATGCAAATTTCAATTCATTTTCACTATAGCATTTTTATGTTATGGACCCATAAACTTGCCTGAAATGACAATACAGTAACTGGAGAACATTGCATTATTGGCCCAATTGGAGGCACTATATCTCAGCTGCCTTTGAGGGTGCGTTAAAAGTCATACTGTGGTCTCATTCCCAAGGCATATGACTGTGACCATGCAAATTTTCAAATTTTTTAACTGTAGCATTTTTAAGTTATGGACCCATACATTCGGCAGATATGACAATACAATAACAGGAGAACATTGCATTATTGGCCCAATTGGAGGCACTATAGCTCAGCTGCCTTTGAGGGTGCGTTAAAAGTCATACTGTGGTCTCATTCCCAAGGCATATGACTGTGACCATGCAAATTTTCAAATTTTCTTGACTGTAACCACGCACATTGTCAGACATTTTTACTGTAGAATTTTTAAGTTATGGACCCATAAATTAGGCTGATATGACAATACAGTTAGAGAAATTGCATTATTGGCCAAATTGGTGGCACTATATCTTAACTTTCTTTGAGGGTGCGTTAAAAGTTCCACTGGGGCCTTATTTCCAGGGCCCTTTACTGTGACCATGCAAATTTTCAGATATTTTTACTGTAGCATTTTTAAGTTATGGACCCATACATTTGGCAGATATGACAATAACAGGAGAAATTGCATTATTGGCCCAATTGGTGGCGCTATATCTCAGCTTCCTTCGAGGGTGCGTTAAAAGTTCTACTGAGGTCATATTTCCAGTGCACTTGACTGTAACCACGCACATTTTCAGACAATTTTACTGTAGCATTTTTAAGTTATGGGCTGATATGACAATACAGTAACTGGTGAACATTGCATTATTACCCCAAATGGTGGCGCTATATCTCAGCTTCTTTTATAGGTGCGTTAAACTTTTTACTGTGGTCTTATTCCCAAGGCACTTGACTGTTACCATGCAAATTTGCAGACATTGTTACTGTAGCATTTTGAAGATATGGACCCATAGGTTTGGCAGATATGACAATACAATAACAGGAGAAATTGTATTATTGGCCCAATTGGTGGCGCTATATCTCAGCTTCCTTCGAGGGTGCGTTAAAAGTTCTACTGAGGTCATATTTCCAGTGCACTTGACTGTAACCACGCACATTTTCAGACAATTTTACTGTAGCATTTTTAAGTTATGGACCCATAAAAAATATCTGAAAATTTGCATGGTCACAGGCAAGGGCCCTGGAAATAAGGTCCCAGTAGAAATGTTAACGCACCCTCAAAGGAAGTTGAGATATATCACCACAAATTGGGCCAATAATGCAATTTCTCCTCTTATTGTATTGTCATATCAGCCTAATTTATGGGTCCATAACTTCAAAATGCTACAGTAAAAATATCTGCAAATTTGCATGGCGACAGTCAAGTGCCTTGGAAATAAGACCACAATGGAACGTTTAACGCACCCTCAAAGGAAGCTGAGATATAGCGCCACCAATTGGGTCAATAATGCAATTTCTCCTGTTATTGTATTTTCATATCTGCCAGATGTATGGGTCCATAACTTAAAAATGCTACAGTTAAAAAAT